>NC_041709.1:35686165-35743665 GCF_900700375.1 Denticeps clupeoides
TTCCTGCTGATATGTTAGGGTTAAAAAGTCATATTCCCGACATGAAGTGCGTCATCATAAAATAGAGCTGCGTTTTCCCCAATATTCTGATGTAATAAGAATGTAACAAACTCACCTGGAGTGACACCGTGTAACAAATAATGTGTGCGAACTTTTGTTTTTGTTGATTTAAAATATGAAGGTGAGTGTTTAATTTCACGAATTGCGTGGTTTGCGTGGCGAGATCTGGCAACCCCTTGCCTTGCTTCGCCCCGCCCCCTGCGCGTCGAGGAACCCGGAAGTTTGGTGAACTCCGCAGAGACCCGGAGATATGCTGCCGAGGAGGATTTAAAACACTAATGGACGCCCGGAGCCTGCGCCTGCTCGTCCTGTCGCTGGCCGCCTCGGCGTGTTGCGGAGACGGTGAGTGAAGAAGCTGCTGATACACGTCGCTCTGGAAAAGGGCGTCTGATGAAATAAATGTCAGAACTGAGAGGAGGTGAAGTGAGGTGAGGACGGGTGGAGGTGGGGACGGGTGGACGTGAGGTGAACACAGAGAGACAAAATCGCGAAATTTCGGGGACTCACAATGTACGAAAAGACAAATAACACAACACAAAACATAACAACACAAAAACATGACAAAGGACATTGTACGCTGACCCATAAAATAATGCAGATCTAGACAAACTAGTCAAACCAGGCAGACAAGTAGCAGCAATGACAGTATATCAGTGTGTGGATGTATTTAGTATAAAGTGTATATGGTATATGATATACTATGATAATAATGGTAATAGTAGTGATATTACAGTATATCAGTGTGGATGTATTTAGTATAAAGTGTATATGGTATATGATATACTATGATAATAATGGTAATAGTAGTGATATTACAGGATATCGTGTGTGGATGTATTTAGTATAAAGTGTATATGGTATATGATATACTATGATATAATGGTAATAGTAGTGATATTACAGTATATCAGTGTGGGATGTATTTAGTATAAAGTGTATATGGTATATGATATACTATGATAATAATGGTAATAGTAGTGATATTACAGTATATCAGTGTGATGTTTAGTATAAAGTGTATATGGTATATGATATACTATGATAATAATGGTAATAGTATGATATTACAGTATATCAGTGTGGATGTATTTAGTATAAAGTGTATATGGTATATGATATACTATGATAATAATGGTATATAGTAGTGATATTACAGTATATCAGTGTGGATGTATTTAGTATAAAGTGTATATGGTATATGATATACTATGATAATAATGGTAATAGTAGTGATATTACAGTATATCAGTGTGGATGTATTTAGTATAAAGTGTATATGGTATATGATATACTATGATAATAATGGTAATAGTAGTGATATGACAGTATATCAGTGTGTGGATGTATTTAGTATAAAGTGTATATGGTATATGATATACTATGATAATAATGGTAATAGTAGTGATATTACAGTATATCAGTGTGTGGATGTATTTAGTATAAAGTGTATATGGTATATGATATACTATGATAATAAGGGTAATAGTAGTGATATTACAGTTATCAGTGTGTGGATGTATTTAGTATAAAGTGTATATGGTATATGATACTATGATAATAATGGTAATAGTAGTGATATTACAGTATATCAGTGTGGATGTATTTAGTATAAAGTGTATGTGGTATATGATATACTATGGTAATAATGGTAGTAGTAGTGATATGACAGTATATCAGTGTGTGGATGTATTTAGTATAAAGTGTATTTGGTATATGATATACTATGATAATAATGGTAATAGTAGTGATATTACAGTATATCAGTGTGTGGATGTATTTAGTATAAAGTGTATTTGGTATATGATATACTATGATAATAATGGTAATAGTAGTGATATTACAGTATATCAGTGTGTGGATGTATTTAGTATAAAGGCTTCTGCGGTCAGTAGTGTTGCCGTGTTGGACGCAGATCTGAAGTCTATGAGCAGCATCCTGACATGAGTTATTGTGGACTGATCGGCCAGCAGCTGTTTATTTACCTTCTGCAGATGTGACGTACGTGACGAGTTTCTACGCCAAGACGGCGCAGAGACTGTCCAAGTACAGCTCCTACGCCAGCGTGCGCCTGCACCACTTCCAGGTGCCCGAGGACGCGGTGGCGGCAGCCTGGCTGCTGACGGTGACCCGCAGCTCCGGGTTCAACTGCGGGACCCGCAACGTCACCGTGTGAGTGACCGTCATGCCCCTGCGGATTTCCTCCTGTCCCCTGCCGACGTCCCCCTGTCCCCCATTACGTCATCCTGTCCTGTTCCCTCCCCACTTCCTCCTGTCCCCTCCCCACGTCCCCCTGTCCCCCATTACGTCATCCTGTCCTGTTCCCTCCCCACTTCCTCCTGTCCCCTCCCCACATCCCCCTGTCCCCTCCCCACTTCCTCCTGTCCCCTCCCCACGTCCCCCTGTCCACTCCCCACGTCCTCTTGTCCCCTGCCAAACGTCCCCCTGTCCCCTAAACAACATCATCCTGTCCTGTTCCCTCCCACGTCCCCCTGTCCCCTCTCCACGTCCTCCTGTCCCCTGCTGACATCCCCCTGTCCACTAAACCCGTCATTCTGTCCTGTTCCCTCCCCACGTCCTCCTGTCCCCTGCCGACATCCTCCTGTCCCCTGCTGACGTCCCCCTGTCCACTAAACACGTCATCCTGTCCTGTTCCCCTCGCACGTCCCTCGGTCCCCTCTCCACGGTCCCCCTGTCCCCTAATCACGTCTTCCTGTCCTGTTCCCTCTCCACTTCCTCCTGTCCCCTGCCGACATTTCCTGTCCTCTGCCGACGTCCCCCTGTCCCCCATTACGTCATCCTGTCCTGTTCCTTCCCCATGTCCCCCGTTGTTCCCTCCCACATCCCCGTGTCACCTGTTCACGTCCCCCTGTCCCCTCCCAATGTCCGTTGATTAAAATGCTACATGAAAGAGGTTGACCCAGCGTGAGTCCCGCCTCCCTCATCGTGATGTCACTGTTGGAATGTAGCTGGACGGGTTCTGTGGGTTTTAGTCCAGGTTGTGGCACCTGCTACGCTGGTTCTAACTGGTTCTGTTGTTGTCCGCTGCTGCATGTCCTCTGGTGGACATGGAATGATGCGACTGCTCCTCGACTTGCAGACACTTCCGTGCTGGTGCTCCTCCCGTCATCAACCCGCTCTGCACGACCTTCCCGAACGACACGGCGGTGGAGCTGGCGTGGAACCTCACGCTGAGCGTCAGCACCTGGCAGAACGTGACCTTCTTCAACGTCACCAACCCCGCTCCAGGAGACTGGTTTGTGGCTGCGCATCTCCCAGAGGATGATGGGAAAATTGAGCAGAAGGTAACCAGCTGAGCAGCATCTGAGATTTTGTACGTCGTCTCATCGGTTTAACCGTGTGTGTGGGTGTGTTTGGTTCAGGGGTTGCCCTCCTGCTCGTACATGTTCCAGCCCCAGATGCTGGTCAGGAGAGTCGGGACACGCCCACCCTGCTGCCCATGGCCTGCTCACACAGACCCTGTCGCCGTCAGCCAATCGTAGCTTGCTGAGGTGTGTTCTTTTCTGTCTATTTTGCTCTGTTCTTTATGTATATAATAATTTTGACCATTTGGATCCTTTTGTTTTCAGGGTCTTTGTTCCTGAATTTTCATCACAGTTGACTGTCTTCATCCCGAACTGCTCTGTTGGGGGTGTGGCCCAGAACAACTGTGGCTTGGCCCTCCGTATTGGCTCCTCCTCCTTGAGGCAGGGCTCTGTCATGAGCTATAACTGCACAGGGGAGGGGCCATGTATCGCATCTGTCTCCGACCCGCCTTGGCAAACCTGGGTTCTGGTTTCCGTGGAGACCAGCCTTCAAAACGTCACTGTGACCTTCAACGTCTCCGCTAAGTGCATAGGTCAGACGATGGCATCTATATATATATATAATAAATTCATTACAGTTTGTAATAAACTGTACGTAATAGGATGTGGATTATGGTTCAGTACCTGATCAGTTTGTAATAAACTGTAGATTGTGGTTCAGTATTTGATCAGTACGTAATAAACTGTAGATTACATTTCAGTACGTTATAAACTGTAGATTACGGTTCAGTACATAATCAACCCTAGATTATGGTTCAGTATGTGATCAGTACGTAATAAACTCTAGATTACGGTTCAGTATTTGATCCGTACATTATAAACTGTAGATTACGGTTCAGTACGTTATAAACTGTAGATTACGGTTCAGTACGTAATAAACTGTAGATTACGGTTCAGTATTTGATCAGTACATTATAAACTGTAGATTATGGTTCAGTACATAATCAACTCTAGATTACGGTTCAGTATTTGATTAGTACGTTATAAACTGTAGATTATGGTTCAGTACGTAATAAACTGTAGATTACGGTTCAGTATTTGATCAATACGTTATAAACTGTAGATTACGGTTCAGTACGTAATAAACTGTAAATTACGGTTCAGTACGTTATAAATTGTAGATTATGGTTCAGTATTTGATCAGTACGTTATAAACTGTAGATTACGGTTCAGTACGTAATAAACTGTAGATTACGGTTCAGTACGTAATAAACTGTAAATTACGGTTCAGTACGTTATAAATTGTAGATTACGGTTCAAAATTTGATCAGTACGTTATAAACTATAGATTACGGTTCAGTATTTGATCAGTACATTATAAACTGTAGATTACGGTTCGGTACGTAATAAACTGTATATTACGGTTCAGTACATTATAAACTGTAGATTACGGTTCAGTGCGTTATAAACTGTAGATTACGGTTCAGTACGTAATAAACTGTAGATTACGGTTCAGTGCGTAATAAACTGTAGATTACGGTTCAGTGCGTAATAAACTGTAGATTGCGGTTCAGTACATTATAAACTGTAGATTACGGTTCAGTACATTATAAACTGTAGATTACGGTTCAGTATTTGATCAGTACATTATAAACTGTAGATTACGGTTCAGTGCGTTATAAACTGTAGATTACGGTTCAGTACGTTATAAACTGTAGATTACGGTTCAGTACGTAATAAACTCTAGATTACGGTTCAGTACATTATAAACTGTAGATTACGGTTCAGTACGTAATAAACTGTAGATTACGGTTCAGTACATTCTAAACTGTAGATTACGGTTCAGTACTTCAGTGCGTTATAAACTGTAGATTACGGTTCAGTACATTCTAAACTGTAGATTACGGTTCAGTACTTCAGTGCGTTATAAACTGTAGATTACGGTTCAGTATGTAATAAACTGTAGATTACGGTTCAGTACATTATAAACTGTAGATTACGGTTCAGTACTTCAGTGCGTTATAAACTGTAGATTATGGTTCAGTACGTAATAAACTGTAGATTACGGTTCAGTACATTATAAACTGTAGATTACGGTTCAGTACGTTATAAACTGTAGATTACGGTTCAGTACGTAATAAACTGTAGATTACGTTTCAGTACGTTATAAACTGTAGATTACGGTTCAGTATTTGATCAGTACGTTATAAACTGTAGATTACGGTTCAATACTTCAGTGCATTATAAACTGTAGATTACGGTTCAGTACGTAATAAACTGTAGATTACGTTTCAGTACGTTATAAACTGTAGATTACGGTTCAGTATTTGATCAGTACGTTATAAACTGTAGATTACGGTTCAGTACATTATAAACTGTAGATTACGGTTCAATACTTCAGTGCATTATAAACTGTAGATTACGGTTCAGTACGTAATAAACTGTAGATTACCGTTCAGTATATTATAAACTGTAGATTATGGTTCAGTAATTTATAAACTGTAGATTACGGTTCAGTACTTCAGTGCGTTATAAACTGTATATTACGGTTCAGTACGTAATAAATTGTAGATTACGGTTCAGTACATTATAAACTGTAGATTACGGTTCATTACATTACAAACTGTAGATTACGGTTCAGTACTTCAGTGCGTTATAAACTGTAGATTACTGTTCAGTACGTAATAAACTGTAGATTACGGTTCAGTACGTTATAAACTGTAGATTACGGTTCAGTATTTGATCAGTACGTTATAAACTGTAGATTACGGTTCAGTACCTTATAAACTGTAGACTACGGCTCAGTACGTAATAAACTGTAGATTACGGTTCAGTACGTTATAAACTGTAGATTACGGTTCAGTATTTGATCAGTACGTTATAAACTGTAGATTACGGTTCAGTATGTTATAAACTGTAGATTACGGCTCAGTATGTAATAAACTGTAGATTACGGTTCAGTACATTATAAACTGTAGATTACGGTTCAGTACTTCAGTGCGTTATAAACTGTAGATTACGGTTCAGTACTTCAGTGCGTTATAAACTGTAGATTACGGTTCAGTACGTAATAAACTGTAGATTACGGTTCAGTGTGTTATAAACTGTAGATTACGGTTCAGTGCGTTATAAACTGTAGATTACGGTTCAGTACGTAATAAACTGTAGATTACGGTTCAGTGTGTTATAAACTGTAGATTACGGTTCAGTGGGTTATAAACTGTAGATTACGGTTCAGTATTTGATCAGTACATTATAAACTGTACATTACGGTTCAGTGCGTTATAAACTCTAGATTACGGTTCAGTACATTATAAACTGTTGATTACGGTTCAGTACTTCAGTGCGTTATAAACTGTAGATTATGGTTCAGTACTTCAGTGCGTTATAAACTGTAGATTACTGTTCAGTACGTAATAAACTGTAGATTACGGTTCAGTACGTTATAAACTGTAGATTACGGTTCAGTATTTGATCAGTACGTTATAAACTGTAGATTGCGGTTCAGTACATTATAAACTGTAGATTACGGTTCAGTACGTGATATATTGATCTCTCTGTCTGTCTCTGTTATAGTGGACTGTAAGCCACTGAGTTCTCCAGGGGACTTCAGCCTCAACTCCTCCGTCACCCTTTTCATGGGCAACACCACCACCACCGCCGCCGGCAACTTTAGCAACAGCTCCGATTCTGGGTGTGTCCAGAGCCCTGTGATTTATCGAGAGGACAAGGATGTCCTGTCACTGCGATTCATTTTCACCAACGGCAACCTCACCGTCAGCTCTTACGCGCCGACACTGTTGACCTTTGACCTGAACTCTGCTAGTACTAGCGGGGGAGTGCTGAACGTCCAAGTTGCTTTAAACACTGTGAGTGTCTTCATCTAATGGAATAGATTTGATTTAAATGAACGTGCTTTTAATCTGGCTCCTCGGCTGTTGTTCTCAGACCTCGAGTACTGGTGAGTTTGGCGGCGTGCGGGCGTGTCTCTCTCCATCTTCTCCGGTGATGCAGCCTAACATTAGCCAGCAGTGCGCCACAGGTCAGTGCTCACAGAACAGCGCTGAGGAACCTAAAGGTTAACTTCAGTTGTGTGTGAGAGCTGTCAATCATGCCTGCAGGCCCCTCCCCCTTTTCAAACGTTGTTTATAAACGCTGTAAAAAGGTCTGTGTGGGCACCGCTGGTAAGTTCCTCTTTCTGTAAAGCACCGTGAACGTAGTCACAACGTAGTCACAACTCATCTCTCGGCGTACGTGAGACGTCCCCAGAAACTGAACGTCTTGTCCTCTGCCTTGACGCAGCCTTCGCTCAGGGCTACTCTGTCGGCGTGAACGGCAGCGCCGCTCAGAACCGCCTCCGAATTCCGTTCCCGCAAGCGGCGGCGTGGTACCTCACGCTGCAGACCACGTGCGGCAGCAGGTAACGGCGGCGTCCCCGCCGGGACACGCGTTCTGCCTGCTTCTGCTCTGCTGACCCTGTGTCTGCTGTCGTTTACGGCGCCCAGCGCCGGCTGCAGGAACGTCTCCGCCGTGGTGAGCGTCTCGGTGAGCGTCGGCGCCTGCGTGGACGACTGCGGCGCGTACGGGGACTGCCGGCTGCTGAGGACGTACAGCTACCTGTACGGGGTGTGTTCGTGTAAAGCAGGTAGGACATCGGCGCGGCGTCCCGTCTCCACCCCGTCTCCACGGTGACGCCCCTGTCACTGTCCTTTACAGGCTGGGCCGGGTGGGGCTGCACTGACGGATCGGACGCCCTGTCACTCCCCCGCCAGCTCATGGCGGTCCTGTTCCTCACGCTGAGCAACCTGCTCTTCGTCCCGCCCACCGTCCTCGCCCTCTACCGCGGGTACCTTCCCGAGGCCGCGGTCTACCTCTACAACATGTTCTTCTCCACGGTAACGCCTCTCTCCGCTATGGAACCACGATCTGCCCGCACATTCACTGCACTAACGTGTGTGTGTGTATGTGTGTGTGTAGTTCTACCATGCCTGTGACCAGCCCGGAGTGACGGTTCTGTGTATAATGGACTACGACACGCTGCAGTTCTGCGACTTCCTGGCCTCGTGTGCGTCGGTGTGGGTGACGGTCATCTGCATGGCCAGACTGCAGGAGCCGTTTAAATACGTAAGAACGGGCAGGAGGGGCTTCATACCACACGTCCCATCACATTTACCGCATTTACCACACGCCCTTATCCAGAGCGACTTACAGTCAGTATTTACAGGGACAGTCCCCCCCTGGAGACACTCAGGGTTAAGTGTCCTGCTCAGGGACACAATGGTAGTAAGTGGGTCTTCTGGTTCATAGGCGAGTGTGTTACCCGCTAGGCCCCTACCACCCCACACTAGGCCCCAACCACCCCACACTAGGCCCCTACCACCCCACACTAGGCCCCTACCACCCCACACTAGGCCCCTACCACCCCACACTAGGCCACTACCACCCTACACTAGGCCACTACCACCCTACACTAGGCCACTACCACCCTACACTAGGCCTCTACTACCCTACACTAGGCTACTACCACCCTACACTAGGCCCCTACCACCCTACACTAAGCTACTACCACCCTACACTAGGCCCCTGCCACCCTACACTAGGCCCCTACCACCCTACACTAGGCTACTACCACCCTACACTAGGCCCCTACCACCCTACACTAGGCCCCTACCACCCTACACTAGGCCACTACCACCCTACACTAGACTACTACCACCCTACACTAGGCCCCTACCACCCTACACTAGGCTACTACCACCCTACACTAAGCTACTACCACCCTACACTAGGCCACTACCACCCTACACTAGGCCACTACCACCCTACACTAGGCCACTACCACCCTACACAGGCTACTACCACCCTTTACACCTAGGGCCTCTACTACCCTCCAATAGGCCACCTACCCACCCTACACTAGGCCCCTACCACCCTACACTAGGCCTCTACCACCCTACACTAATGCTACTACCACCCCTACACTAGGCTCCCTACCCCCCCTTACACTAGGCCTCCTACTACCCTACACTAGGCTACTACCACCCTACACTAGACTACTACCACCC
This sequence comes from Denticeps clupeoides, assembly GCF_900700375.1. Lineage (NCBI taxonomy): Eukaryota > Metazoa > Chordata > Actinopteri > Clupeiformes > Denticipitidae > Denticeps > Denticeps clupeoides. The sequence continues at coordinate 35,695,554 of NC_041709.1, forward strand.
CACACTAGGCTACTACCACCCTACACTAGGCCCCTACCACCCTACACTAGGCTACTACCACCCTACACTAGGCCCCTACCACCCTACACTAGGCCCCTACCACCCTACACTAGGCCCCTACCACCCTACACTAGGCCACTACCACCCTACACTAGACTACTACCACCCCTACACTAGGCCCCTACCACCCTACACTAGGCTACTACCACCCTACACTAAGCTACTACCACCCTACACTAGGCCACTACCACCCTACACTAGGCCACTACCACCCTACACTAGGCCCCTACCACCCTACACTAGGCCCCTACCACCCTACACTAGGCTACTACCACCCTACACTAAGTTACTACCACCCTACACTAAGTTACTACCACCCTACACTAGGCCCCTACCACCCTACACTAGGCCCCTACCACCCTACACTAGGCCTACTACCACCCTACACTAGGCCCCTACCACCCTACACTAGGCCCCTACCACCCTACACTAGGCCACTACCACCCTACACTAGACTACTACCACCCTACACTAGGCCCCTACCACCCTACACTAGGCCCCTACCACCCTACACTAAGCTACTACCACCCTACACTAGGCCACTACCACCCTACACTAGGCCACTACCACCCTACACTAGGCCACTACCACCCTACACTAGGCTACTACCACCCTACACTAGGCTACTACCACCCTACACTAGACTACTACCACCCTACACTAGGCCCCTACCACCCTACACTAGGCCCCTACCACCCTACACTAAGCTACTACCACCCTACACTAGGCCACTACCACCCTACACTAGGCCACTACCACCCTACACTAGGCCACTACCACCCTACACTAGGCTACTACCACCCTACACTAGGCCTCTACTACCCTACACTAGGCTACTACCACCCCTACACTAGGCCCCTACCACCCTACACTAAGCCCCTACCACCCTACACTAAGCTACTACCACCCCTACACTAGGCCCCCTCCACCCTACATAGGCCTCTACTACCCTACCACTAGGCTACTACCACCCTACACTAGACTACTACCACCCCACACTAGGCTACTACCACCCCACACTAGGTACTACCACCCTACACTAGGCCCCTTAACTCACCCTACACTAGGCCACTACCACCCTACAATAGGCTACTACCACCCTACACTAGGCCCCCTACCACCCTACACTAGGCTACTACCACCCTACACTAAGTTACTACCACCCTACACTAGGCCCCTACCACCCTACACTAGGCCCCTACCACCCTACACTAGGCCACTACCACCCTACACCAGGCCCCTACCACCCTACACTAGCCTACTACCACCCTACACTAGGCCACTACCACCCTACACTAGGCTACTAGCGCTGTTCTACAACTGTTCTATTTTGGAACAAACCAAACTGAGACCTCCGAGACTCTCAAGGTCGTTTTTGGGGTGTTCGGTTGTAAATGTTCTGTTTCTGGTGTGTAGTTAAACTAGACATGTTGTTCCACGTGGAAGCCACCCAGATGAATGGCGGTGTGGACAGAACAAAGGTTGAGCCCCCATCTGAGCTGAACCTCACCTGAAGGAAACCCAAGTCCACTTTGATCCAAACTTTTCCAGTTGGTCCACTTTTTGGAACAAGTTTGGAGTTTGGGACTTATTTTGAAACAAACATGTTTTTGTCATTGTGAAACACTGCAGCACAGCACACGTTGACATGGTGACATGTCCTCTGTATTTAACCATCACCCTGAGTGAGCAGTGGGCACCATGACAGGTGCCCGGGGAGCAGTGTGGTGGGGACGGGGCACCTCAGTGGCACCTTGGTGGATCGGGATTCGAACTGGCAACCTTCTGATTACGGGGCCACTTCCTTAACCGCTACATACAGCCATCTGTACGGGGACCTTCGATTCCTTACCCGCTAGGCCACCACAAAATCCTTACCTCTCATTTGTCACCACAAAATGATTTTAATTTTTTTAATTTAGTAATTTTGTAAAAGTAACCAGTTGTAGAGTTTCATTGAGGTTCTTGTTTCCATTTTTGCACCCCCAGATATTTTTCATGACTGGCACTCTTTTGATTGCCATGGCAATGCAACTGGACCGTCACGGCCTCTGGAGTTTCCTGGGTCCGCTTCTGTTTGCCCTGATCACGATGGCGGCGTCCTGGGTGAGCTCACTTTTACTCCTCTAATATAATATAATATAATATAATGATATATATCATTTATTTTTCTGCGTGTGTGTGTGTGTGCAGGCGTATCGCGGGGTGAAGAGGCGCCAGTGTTACCCCCCGCTGTGGCGCCGCTGGGCCTTCTTCCTGCTGCCCGGCGTGCTGCTGGCCGCCATCGGCGTGGGCGTGTACGCGTTCGCCGAGACCGACGCCAACTACCTGTACACGCACTCGCTGTGGCACGTCGTCATGGCGACGTGCATCCTCTTCCTGCTGCCCCCCCGCGCCAGGCACGCGGCGCCGTGGGGCTGGACGCGCCACCTCTGCGGCTACGAGGCCTGCGGGAACCGGAAGGAGGAGCTGTACAGCGTCGGCTGAAGCGTCTACGAGGTCCCATCCAAACGGGTCCTCCATGGGGACCTGTCCAAGCCGTCCCGCCTGTACTTTCATCTGAATGTACGATCAGACACGGGTTTATTCCGGGGTGTCTCGGTCCCGTCCAGACTGGATTGTAACCTCGCGTGTAGAATATTCCACTACGTCCTGCTCCTGTTGTCTTTCTGTCCTTCACTGTCCCCGCAGGACGCGGTTGCACTTTATTTCTGTTCTTGTTTTAATCTTTTTGGGGTGAACTGGGATTTTTTATTTTTGAGTAACGGCGCACAAAATAAATGTGAGTGGAGAGACGTCCTGCTCGTCGTTCACTTCACCGGAGGAGGCCGCTCACGTGCTCCCGACCAGCGCGGCCTCAAACAGGTCCTCTCTGGGTATCGTTTTCTTTATTGAAGCTTTTCAAAAACGACATAAGTAATAATTGAACAGTGAACATTAAACATGACAAGAAGCAAAGAAATATGTACAAGACAATTACAACATTAGCCGGGGCCACAAAGATGACGCCTGGACACTTATATTCCATAACCACATTCGAGAAGAAGAAATATATGTAACCTGTACTCAGAAGGTTGCCGATCCGCCAAGGTGCCACTCAGGTCCCCTTGATGAAGGTACTGAGCCTATTAATTAAATTTCATATTCATAAGTGTCAATAAGGAATCAAAAAGAGAGAGGTCACATACCTCCACAATAAGGGAGTGAGAGGTCACATACCTCCATAATAAGGGTGCGAGAGGTCATGTACCTCCATAATGAGGGAGCGAGAGGACACCTATCTCCACAATGAGGCAGCTGGAGGTCACGTACCTCCATAATAAGGGAGTGAGAGGTCACGTACCTCCATAATAAGGGTGCGAGAGGCCATGTACCTCCATAATGAGGGAGCGAGAGGACACCTATCTCCACAATGAGGGAGCTGGAGGTCACATACCTCCACAATAAGGGAGTGAGAGGTCACGTACCTCCATAATAAGGGTGCGAGAGGCCATGTACCTCCATAATAAGGGTGCGAGAGGTCATGTACCTCCATAATGAGGGAGCGAGAGGACACCTATCTCCACAATGAGGCAGCTGGAGGTCACGTACCTCCATAATAAGGGTGCGAGAGGCCATGTACCTCCATAATGAGGGAGCGAGAGGACACCTATCTCCACAATGAGGCAGCTGGAGGTCACGTACCTCCATAATAAGGGTGCGAGAGGCCATGTACCTCCATAATAAGGGTGCGAGAGGTCATGTACCTCCATAATAAGGGTGCGAGAGGTCATGTACCTCCATAATGTGGGAGCGAGAGGACACCTATCTCCACAATGAGGGAGCTGGAGGTCACGTACCTCCATAATAAGGTGAGAGGTCAAGTACCTGCATAATAACAATAAACTGGACTGGACTCGCAACATAAATGCTCTCTATAAAAAAGGGCAGAGCAGCTGTACCTGCTGCGGAGGCTCAGGTCTTTTGGGGTACAGGGGCCACTCCTGAAGACTTTTTATGACTCTGTAGTGGCATCAGCCATCTTTCACGGTGTGGTCTGCTGGGTTAGCAGCATCTCTGCTGGGGACAGGAAGAGGCTGAACAGGCTGATCCGGAGGGCCAGATCTGTTCTAGGATGCCCTCTGGACCCAGTGGAGGTGGTGAGTGACAGGAGAATGGTGGACAACATCTCCCACCCCATGCAGGAAACTCTGACAGCACTGAGCAGCTCCTTCAGTGGCAGGCTACTGCACCCACGATGTGGGAAGGAGAGGTTCAGAAGGTCTTTTCTTCCAACTGCTGTCAGACTCTATAACAAAGACCTCACAGCTGACCACACAGACAAACACACACACAGACAATCAAACACTTCAAATACACCACAGTAGTTACCAATCGTACCGGTGTAACCATTGCACATGTGTAGATCTCAATTGTACATTTGAAGATATTTACTTATACATATTTATTTTTTGCTGATATTACTTCTGTTTCTATCCACTTTCTGCCGTGATAAATGCAATTTCCCACCTGTGGGACTAATAAAGGTCGATTTTATCTTGTATTAATAAGAGAGCAGGAGGTCGCATACCTCCACAATGAGGGAGCGAGAGGTCATGTACCCCCATAATAATAGAGCGGGAGGTTATGTACCCCCATAATAATAGAGCGGGAGGTTATGTACCCCCATAATAATAGAGCGGGAGCTTATGTACCCCATAATAACAGATCAGGAGCTTGTGTACCCCCATAATAAGAGATCGAGAGCTTGTGTACCCCCATAATAATAGAGCGGGAGCTTATGTACCCCATAATAACAGATCAGGAGCTTGTGTACCCCCATAATAAGAGATCTAGAGCTTGTGTACCCATATAATAATAGAGCGGGAGCTTATGTACCCCCATAATAATAGAGCGGGAGGTTATGTACCCCCATAATAATAGAGCGGGAGGTTATGTACCCCCATAATAATAGAGCGGGAGGTTATGTACCCCCATAATAATAGAGCGGGAGCTTATGTACCCCCATAATAATAGAGCGGGAGGTTATGTACCTCCAGGCCGGGTGGGGGTGGTAGCGGGCGGATCGGGGGCGGGGTTACGTTTCCTGCCGAACGCCCCGCCCCCCGCGTCCCTGTTGTCGTGCCGCTCGCTGCTGCGTCTCCGTGTCACTCCGCTTCTGTCTTCTGCACCGGGACCATGAACCCCGACATCCGCCGTGAACGAGAAAATGCGACGTTCAGCACCGAGCTTCTCACCAACATCCTGGATGGCGACCAGGAGAAGACCCGCAGGCGACGGGAGATCGGTCAGTGTCGCACAAAATGTCCATTTCCAAAAGCAGACAGGCAGAACGGACCTGTCCCCGCACCTGGACTTCTGCTGCTGCAGGTTTGGGGTGAAGAACATGAACATGTTCTCATATCGCGTCTGGTCAGCCTAGTCCTGGACCAAATTTAGTCTTTAGACTAGGTCTCATTTAGGAGCCCTGGGTCTTGGTGGACACTCATCCTGGACTTTGTCCTGGGTTTGCTCTCAGTTTGGTGACCCCTGGTCTCAGTAGTTTGTCACCGTGAACCTGCTTGTTTTGTGCGTGAACGCGTTTGATGAATCGCTGGAGACGTGAGGGACACATGCCTGTCCTGATCAGTCCGGTTGTCCCTGAACGTCCCACAGTGTCCCTGGTGTGCAGCGATCCGGACTTCGAGCACGAGGACCTCAACTTCCTGTCCCGCAGCGAGCGTTACGAGGCGGCGGTGAAGAAGAGCGCCCAGATGATCCTGAAGATGCGCGAGTACGGCGTCTCCGACCCGGAGGAGATCTACTGCTACAAAAGGTCAGTCTGGAGACCTGGTCCGGGACCAGATCCGATCGGGACGCCGCTTTATGGTCCTCACCGCGCTCACCGACCAAAGTGCAGCTCAGATTAAATCCAGAGGTTCTCCAAGCGGCGTGAGACACGAGTCGAACTCGACTTTGACAGGGGACCTTCGTCCGTCCATTTCAACTTCATTTTTTACTTCCTGTTTTATGGTCATTACGTTTTTACTACGTCTTTATCGCCGTATTTATCTGCAACTCCGTGGTGGTACCACACTCGCCATTACCGTCGTGTCCCTGAGCAGGACACTTGAACCTGAGTGTCTCCAGGGGGGGACTGTCCCTGTAACTACTGGGTGGTAGTAGCCCGGTGGGTGACACACTCGTTTACGAACCAGAAGACCCAGGTTCAAACCCCACTTATCACCATCGTGTCCCTGAGCAGGACGCTTGACCCTGAGTGTCTCCAGGGGGGGACTGTCCCTGTAACTACTGGGTGGTAGTAGCCCGGTGGGTGACACACTCGTTTACGAACCAGAAGACCCAGGTTCAAACCCCACTTATTACCATCGTGCCCCTGAGCAGGACACTTGACCCTGAGTGTCTCCAGGGGGGGACTGACCCTGTCACTACTGACTATAAGTCCCTCTGGATAGGGGCGTCTGGTAGATGTATGAAAACGTTTCTGCATGCTACGACGTGATTGTGATGGTCACGGGGCGCAGCACACGGTGACACGTGTCCTCTTGCGTCCTGGAGCAGTTCCGAGGTGGACAGGAAGTAGATCCGGTAGGCGCGGCGGATGGAGACTGAGGGAGTTTAATGTCGTGCTTGACCTTTGCCTCTCTTCTCTTTTTGTAGCTCTGTCCATCGTGGACGATCTGAGCCCTTGGACCTTCACCTGGGGATGTTTCTCCCAACTTTGCTGAACCAGGCCACGCCCGAGCAGCAGGAACGTTTCCTGATGCCTGCTTGGAACCTGGAGATCATCGGGACTTACGCCCAGACAGAAATCGGCCACGGTAACCAAGGCCATGCTTATATAACGTTTCATAACCAGATGAGCAGTTGTGTGAGAAGAGATGTTCCCAGGATCATGCTAAAAATCCAGGGTGATGGTGGCAGAAGAAGAAGCTTCTTTTCTCCTCTCTCCAGGGACGCACCTCCGGGGCCTGGAGACCACCGCGACCTATGACCCCGCCACTCAGGAGTTTGTCTTGAACAGCCCCACAGTCACCTCCATAAAGTGGTGGCCCGGGGGATGTAAGTGGGCGCGGTTTCTTTCTCTTCTCTGTACCGTCGGTGGTGGACGTCTGTGAGGTCGGAGTAGATGTTCTCCAGGTTAACTCGCCCTCCTTCTGTGGGACCTCAGTGGGAAAGACGGCCAACCACGCGGTGGTCCTGGCGCAGCTGCACACGCAGGGGAAGTGCCGCGGCCTCCACGCGTTCATCGTGCCCATCCGCTCCACCAGCTCCCACAAGCCCCTGCCAGGTGGGTCCCTCACGCGCGGAGACGTCCACCTGCGTCTCGTTCTTTAGTCAGAGTCCTGCCCAGATCTTCTAGTCTGGTGTACGGTAGGGCTGAACGATATGGACTCGGTTTTCATGCCAGATACCTCGACATTTACATTTCCAGCATTTACCAGACGTCCTTATCCAGAGCGACTTACAGTCAGTAGTTACAGGGACAGTCCCCCCTGGAGACACTCAGGGTTAAGTGTCTTACTCAGGGACACGATGGTAGTAAGTGGGGTTTGAACCTGGGTCTTCTGGTTCATAGGCGAGTGTGTTACCCACTAGGCCACTAACACCTCGATATTGATACCATACGACTACGGGTTCGGTGAAAACCGAGCATTTCTCAGAAAGATAAAAACATCATAATGCAAAAAGTGTCGTTTTATTTTTAAGAACATCAACATTAACATAAATTACCAAAAAAAATAAATTTTACTGCAGCGCTGCTTTAACAATAAATAACAAATGCAGCAGCTGGTGGGACGTTGAAGTGCAACATTTATATTCTTCAAAAGATCACACAACTGTATGCAGAAAATGCATTTCCTACCAACAGAGAGGTCGTTCCAGGCAGCACAGTCTCGTCTCCTGCGCTATATTGTCCCCGGTATGAGTGATGTCTCCAGTTCGAAGTTTGTTGTGATAAAATGGACCGTGGTTGTGGCGAAATGATCGATTTCACGGAGCTCGGATTCAACACTCATTTTACACTCATTAATAAAGTTTGGGAATGGCCACTTGATTAAAAAGTGTTCGGGAGGGTATTTTATATCGCTTGTCTAGCGTCCTTCTCTTGAGACTGTGTACTTTTACTATGTGGTATGTTACAGCGTCGGTCATTTCTCTGTTTCTGACTAGTCACACTGCACAAGGCGTCACTCGGGTTTGTCGTCTTTTCTGAACCCAAAATACCTCCAAATAATAGAAGATGATTTATGTTTTGGCACCAAGTCAGATTCTGCATTTTCTCCCGCACTCATTTTCTTTCTTTTTAGTGTCTCTGCTGTCTCTGTAGTGTGTGCGCGCTGTCTTTAGCGCTGCATTCAAGGCCACTCGTAAAACTGATGTTTGTTGTGTGAAGGGCGGGGCCCTAGTGTAAGGCCCCGCCCACACGAGAACTTTAACTCACCACGGAGGTTACAGCGCTCGGGACGTTCTAACAAGGAGAGCGGGGGGTTACAGCGCCACCTACAGGTGTGGAGGGGGGTTAAAAACTTGCTCGAGATGTTCTAACAAGGAGAACGAGGGGTTACAGCGCCACCTACAGGTGTGGAGGGGGGTTAAAACTTGCTCGGGACGTTCTAATAAGGAGAGCGGGGGGTTACAGCGCCACCTACAGGTGTGGAGGGGGGTTAAAACAGCTCGGGACGTTCTAATAAGGAGAGCGGGGGGTTACAGCGCCACCTACAGGTCTGGAGGGGGGTTAAAACAGCTCGGGACGTTCTAATAAGGAGAGCGGGGGGTTACAGCGCCACCTACAGGTCTGGAGGGGGGTTAAAACAGCTCGGGACGTTCTAATAAGGAGAGCAGGGGGTTACAGCGCCACCTACAGGTCTGGAGGGGGGTTAAAACAGCGTTCGAGATGTTCTAACAAGGAGAACGAGGGGTTACAGCGCCACCTACAGGTGTGGAGGGGGGTTAAAACAGCATTCGGGACGTTCTAACAAGGAGAACGAGGGGTTACAGCGCCACCTACAGGTGTGGAGGGGGTTAAAACAGCATTCGGGACGTTCTAACAAGGAGAGCAGGGGGTTACAGCGCCACCTACAGGTGTGGAGGGGGGTTAAAACAGCGTTCGGGATGTTCTAATAAGGAGAGCGGGGGGTTACAGCGCCACCTACAGGTCTGGAGGGGGGTTAAAACAGCGTTCGAGATGTTCTAACAAGGAGAACGAGGGGTTACAGCGCCACCTACAGGTGTGGAGGGGGGTTAAAAACTTGCTCGAGACGTTCTAACAAGGAGAGCAGGGGGTTACAGCGCCACCTACAGGTGTGGAGGGGGGTTAAAACAGCGTTCGAGATGTTCTAACAAGGAGAACGAGGGGTTACAGCGCCACCTACAGGTGTGGAGGGGGGTTAAAAACTTGCTCGAGACGTTCTAACAAGGAGAGCGGGGGGTTACAGCGCCACCTACAGGTGTGGAGGGGGTTAAAACAGCGTTCGGGATGTTCTAATAAGGAGAGCGGGGGGTTACAGCGCCACCTACAGGTGTGGAGGGGGGTTAAAAACTTGCTCGAGACGTTCTAACAAGGAGAGCGGGGGGTTACAGCGCCACCTACAGGTGTGGAGGGGGTTAAAACAGCGTTCGGGATGTTCTAACAAGGAGAACGAGGGGTTACAGCGCCACCTACAGGTGTGGAGGGGGGTTAAAACAGCGCTCGGGACGTTCTAACAAGGAGAGCGGGAGGTTACAGCGCCACCTACAGGTGTGGAGGGGGGTTAAAACAGCGCTCGGGACGTTCTAACATGGAGAGCAGGGGGTTACAGCGCCACCTACAGGTGTGGAGGGGGTTTAAAACAGCGTTCGGGACGTTCTGACAAGGAGAACGAGGGGTTACAGCGCCACCTACAGGTGTGTAGGGGGGTTAAAACAGAGCTCGGACGTTCTAACAAGGAGAGCGGGGGGTTACAGCGCCACCTACAGGTGTGGAGGGGGGTTAAAACAGCGCTCGGGACGTTCTAACAAGGAGAGCGGGGGATTACAGCGCCACCTACAGGTGTGGAGGGGGGTTAAAACAGCGCTCGGGACGTTCTAACAAGGAGAGCGGGAGGTTACAGCGCCACCTACAGGTGTGGAGGGGGGTTTTTTTTATTTAAAACAGCGCTCGGGATGTTCTAACATGGAGAGCAGGGGGTTACAGCGCCACCTACAGGTGTGGAGGGGGTTAAAACAGCGTTCGGGACGTTCTGACAAGGAGAGCAGGGGGTTTACAGCGCCACCTAAAGGTGTGGAGGGGGTTAAAACAGCGCTCGGGACGTTCTCTGCGTCTCCACGTGGATGCAGGTTTAGAAACAAAACACCCGTTTTAGAAAAAAAACGTTCTCGTGCGGATGGGGACTTTAGTAAATGAAAAATGACGACGCTGTAGTCTAGTTTTAATAATTGAAAATTGTATTTTAATCTCTTTTTTTGTTATTATATTACTGTTTCCGTGAAGAAATGACGGCTGCTAATCTCGTGCGTTTGCAGGTGTGGAGGTCGGCGACATCGGTCCCAAGTTCGGCTTCGACGAGGTTGACAACGGCTACTTGAAGTTCGCGAACGTGCGCGTTCCCCGCGGGAACATGCTGATGAAGTACGCTCAGGTAAACGCACCTTATCGCGCGGGGGGCGTGGCCAACGCGCTGGGAGTCCGAGTGTGGGCGTGGCTGGATCCGAGCTGACTTCAGGTGTGTGGTGACCTGCGGGGTCTCTGCTAAACGACTGAGGGTAATGGACCGTTCACGAGGCCGCATTGGGACGCTCTGAGCATTTAGAGGCGTGTCCTGCGTCTGTGTCCATGAGATGGCGCTGAACCTGTGTTCTTCAGGTTGAACCAGACGGAACGTACCAGAAGGCGCCGAGCGACAAGCTGACATACGGAACCATGGTGTTCATTCGCTCCATGATCGTGGGCGACTCTGCCCGCGCGCTGTCCAAAGCGTCCACCATCGCCATCCGATACAGCGCCGTCCGGCACCAGTCCGAGCTGCGGCCGGGGTGAGACACGCGCGCGTGCGCTTACACACTTATACACACGCACACTTACACACATATACACACTTATACACACGCACACACTTACACACTTATACACACGCACACTTACACGCACCATCGCCATCCGATACAGCGCCGTCCGGCACCAGTCCGAGCTGCGGCCGGGGTGAGACACGCGCGCGTGCGCTTACACACTTATACACACGCACACTTACACACATATACACACTTATACACACGCACACACTTACACACTTATACACACGCACACTTACACGCACCATCGCCATCCGATACAGCGCCGTCCGGCACCAGTCCGAGCTGCGGCCGGGGTGAGACACGCGCGCGTGCGCTTACACACTTATACACACGCACACTTACACACATATACACACTTATACACACGCACACACTTACACACTTATACCCACACGCACTTACACACGCACACTTACACACTTATACACACTTATACACACACGCACACTTAGATACATATACACACTTATACACACACGCACTTACACACGCACACTTACACACATATACACACTTATACACACGCACACTTATACACGCACACACTTATACACACGCACACACTTATACACACGCACACACTTATACACACATCCACACACACACTTATACACACGCACACACACTTATACACACTTATACATGCACACTGGGTCTCCCCTGTGTAAGGGAGGCGGAGCCGCAGATTCTGGACTACCAGACCCAGCAGCAGAAGCTGTTCCCCCTGCTGGCCACCGCCTACGCCTTCCAGTTCGTGGGCCAGTACATGACCCAGACGTACCACCGCATCACCGGGGACATCAACCAGGGGGACTACACCGAGCTGCCGGAGGTAAGCGCCGCGCCGGCCCGCTCCCGCCGCCGCACCGCCCCGGCCCCGCCCACCTCCCTGCCTTCCTCTCCCCGCAGCTGCACGCCCTGGCCGCCGGCCTGAAGGCCTTCACCACGTGGGCGGCCAACGCCGGCATCGAGGAGTGCCGCATGGCGTGCGGCGGCCACGGCTACTCCCGCTGCAGCAGCCTGCCCGACATCTACGTCAACTTCACGCCCAGCTGCACCTACGAGGGCGAGAACACCGTCATGATGCTGCAGACGGCCAGGTGGGAGGGCGGGGCTTACCCATGGGGCGGGGTCTTCTGAACGGCTCACCGCGCCGCTCTCTCTCCAGGTATCTGGTGAAGAGCTACAGGCAGGCGAGGGACGGCCAGCAGCTGCGGGGCGTGGTGTCCTACCTGAACGAGGCCGACCGGCGGCTGCGCACCCAGCCCGTCTCCGCCTCCGCGGCGCCGCAGCTGGACGCCGACGACCTGCCCGGCCTGGTGGAGGCGTACAAGCTGCGAGCGGCCAGGTGAGGAACTTTTTTATTAATGGACTCCCCGTGAGATGTGCAGGAAGGTTGAACACGGAAGGAGTACGTTCTGGTCTCGCTGCTTCGGCTGCGCTTTTATACGTGAAGTCGGTGGGACATCAGTCCAGGATCCAGCACCGCATCAGATTAGAAAATGTTCATGTTGTGCAGGAAGGTTTGAAGGAACCTCTGTCCACCGATGACAAGATAAGATGGTCCTTTATTAGTCCCACAAGGGGGACATGTCACAGCAGAAAGTGGACAGTACAAGATAAACAGCATCAATAATCTGCCAACTGTATCATATAAAAAGTTCACCCTACAAATAAATAGTCTGTATAGACAGAATATATGGACAGAGTGGGTAGATGTTGCACCAGAGAAGTGGAGACCTTCTGAACCTCCGCCCCACATCGTGGCGCAGCAGCCTGCCACTGAAGGAGCTGCTCCTGCATGGGGCGGGAGATGTTCTCCTGTCACTCGCCACCTCCACCGGGTCCAGAGGGCATCCTAGAACAGGTTTACGTAGTTTGGCGCACGTTTGAGACTCGTGTTGAGGCCATTTGGTCGATGGCCAGCTCAGTCCTCGCTGATTGGACATGTTTATTTCTCGTGTGCCACCACCACCAGAGAACTTCACATTTTGTTCTGCTGTGTTCCAGCCTGGTGGCCCTGGCAGCCAAGAACCTGCAGGCCCAACTTCAGAAGGGCAAGCGGCAGGAGGACGCGTGGAACAGCACGGCAGTGGACCTCGTCAGAGCGTCTGATGTATGTGTCGTCTTCTTCTACCTACGATAGTCCACCAAGCACGCGGTGAAACGCATCCTGAACATACAAACCAATAAAACGGAACGGAACAGAAGAAGATTAGAGCTTTTCTGTTCAGTGAGAACGTCAGGTGGACCGGCGCCACCAGGTGGCGTCTGTGGAAACTGCAGCATTAAAACCAAACCAAGTACGGTAGTTAAAAGTGTTGAAGTGACCGCTGTTGACCGTTGCCGGTAGTTTAAACGTTCATCTAGAATCTTCTCTGTCTTGGCCCCTCGGTGGTGGAATGAACTTCCTGCTCAGTCACTGAGCACCTTCACATTTAGATGAACTTGTGACCTTCTTCTCGTCTGACTTCTGTATAGAAGCTAGAACAGAGCGTCTTCATAGTTGGGGGTCCTGGTGAACCAGAACTGATCTCTTCATCGTGTATAAGTCCCTCTGGATGAGGACGTCTGGTACATGTCTCCGTTCTGCAGGCACACTGCCATTACGTGGTGGTGAAGCTGTTCTCCTCGAAGCTAGAAGAGGTCCAGGACTCGGAGGTGCACTCGGTGCTGGCCACGCTCGCCCTGCTCTACGCCCTCCACGGCATCTCCCAGCGCTCGGGGGACTTCCTGCAGGTACGTCCGCAGCTTCGTCCCTAAACAGCGGTCCACCGCGCTCACCCGTCCCCGCCGTCCCTCCCCAGGCCGGCCTGCTGAGCGTCTCACAGCTGCCCCGCGTCTCCCAGAAGCTCAAGGAGCTCCTGGCCCGGGTCCGGCCCAACGCCGTGGCGCTGGTGGACGCCTTCGACTACCGCGACGAGATGCTGAACTCGGTGCTGGGACGCTACGACGGCAACGTCTACGAGAACATGTTCGAGTGGGCCCGCAAATCTCCACTCAACCGCACAGAGGTCAGCGAGCAGGGTCCCCGAAAACCAGATACGTTACGACTTTACACTGAGGGTCCCAGGTTCAAACCCCACTTACTACCATCGTGTCCCTGAACAAGACACTTAACCCTGAGCAGGGGACTGTCCCTGTAACTACTTATTATGAACCAGAAGACCCAGGTTCAAACCCCACTTACTACCATCATGTCCCTGAGCAGGACACTTAACCCTGAGTGTCTCCAGGGGGGACTGTCCCTGTAACTACTTATTATGAACCAGAAGACCCAGGTTCAAACCCCACTTACTACCATTGTGTCCCTGAGCAGGACACTTAACCCTGAGTGTCTCCAGGGGGGACTGTCCCTGTAACTACTTATTATGAACCAGAAGACCCAGGTTCAAACCCCACTTACTACCATTGTGTCCCTGAGCAGGACACTTAACCCTGAGTGTGTCCAGGGGGGGACTGTCCCTGTAACTACTGATTGGAAGTCACTCTGAATAAGGGCGTCTGGTAAATGCTGAAAATGTAAAGTAATGATGCACGAAATCAGCACAGTTTGAGCCAAACAATCGTCGTTTTTATTACGTTTTTGCTCTGATGTCAAAATGCCACTCGCGGCCAGATGGTCCCCAAGCGAGACCTTGCAGCGCAGCACGCGGTGACACGTGTCCTCTGTATTTAACAGTCACCCTCGTTGAGCAGATTTTCTGTGTCCCACAGGTCCATGAGTCCTACTACAAGTACCTGAAGCCTCTACAGGCCAAGCTGTGACCAGCAAGTCCACGTCTGGAGATGGTTCATCGCGTGGAACCGCCCCTTCGTTCCAACGTTCCTTCACTTTTAAATGCTCTAATATGCACATTTTTGATTGCTAGTGAGTAAAAAGCGATCTTTACTGATAACAATAATTACCGTTCACGATTGTCTCTTCAACAATCGTCAATCAATATTAACGGGTACAATCTGAAAGGTTGATTTAATGCACTTATTTTCTTGATTGCCATTTTCTTAATTATTTCTGAATATATGGGACTTTCTAATCGATGTTGGCCTGCTTTCAGGGCCACGTGAACTTTACTGTATGAGTGGAATAATAATGTGGTGAAGACATGATCAGCTGTGGTGTTTCTGCACTTTGTAATAGGTCCACGATGACATTACTACAGTATTTAAGATCCAGGAACCCATGTTGGCATGGCGACAGTGAGAGAACCTCCTCGAGGGGATAATGCAGATTTAGTTTATTAACCAGAACTCCGCAATGCTGAAATAAAAATCCCATTTCTATTAAATAAAAAGGTGGTACGAAGCCTGAACGGACCAACATCTCCAGGAGACAGATTCTGTACAGAGAGGTCAAAAGTCCAGCCACTCGGTCATGTAGGTGCAGGTGGACGGAGATATTTCACCCCCGTCGCAGCAGTCCTCGAACACCTGAAAAACAGGACAGAGGCGCTCAGCCCTCGTCCCCCGGACCTCGGACCAGCTCGCAAAGCAGCCGTTTTACCGGGCAGAGTCCGCAGGGCGTCCGCACCAGGCCGGTGGGCTGGATGATGGGGTTGACCCCGCGGTACAGCTTCACCTGGCCGTCCACGCTGCCCACGGTGCCCTCTTTCGCCGCGATGATGGTCATCTCCACCTTCCCGTCGTAGATGAGCGTGTTCAGGATGGTCTCGATGTCCTCCATGGACAGCTCCACCTGCGGCCAGTCGTGTAGAATGGTTTTGCCCTTTGACCCCCGACCCGCGCGCCCTGCGCATGCAGCAGCATGCTCACCTTGCTGATGCCCAGCTCCGAGATGTACTTCCAGACCTCGTGCGAGGTGGCGAACGAGCTGTTCCTCTGCACCATGGGGCTCTGCTTGCTGTCCCGGGCTGCCTCGGCCTGGGACAAACCACACACCTTTAAATATGAATGCTGGGGACCGGGACATCGGCTTTACCCAGAACGCTCACCTTGCTCTGCAGGAACTTGAAGCACTGCTGGTTCAGCACCTCCACGAACTCCGACTCGAAGTCCTGGTCGCTGTACCACGCCCCTCCGGTCACCGAGCGGTCCGGCTGCAGGTTGTACAGCATGTACACCTTCTTCTTCGAGGCCTTCGGAGCAGGCGAAGGGCATAGAGGCGTAGCCACGATCAATTCCATTATTAGGAATAATAATAATAATAGAGGCGCTTGAATCGAACTCAACATTGTTTCCCCACCTGGTGCGAACCGCCTCAACCCGCAGGGAATTGTGGGTAAATTTCGACGTCGTTTTCAGCTCTCTCACAGTCCCGTATGATTATTGTACGCCACCTCCTGTCATCTCCAGCGCATCAGTGTACAGTTTAACACGTAACCCCGCCCTGTTTTTTAAAATGCGCGTTTTGTCTGAATTGGTAAATACGTAAATAGGTAGTATAGAGAGCAGTAGTAACCTAGCGGGTAACTAGGTAGTATAGAGGGCGGTAGTGACCTAGCGGGTAACTAGGTAGTAAAGAGGGCGGTAGTGACCTAGCGGGTAACTAGGTGGTATAGAGGGTGGTAGTAGCCTAGCGGGTAACTAGGTAGTAAAGAGGGCGGTAGTGACCTAGTGGGTAACTAGGTGGTATAGAGGGTGGTAGTAGCCTAGCTGGTAACTAGGTAGTATAGAGGGTGGTAGTGGCCTAGCTGGTAACTAGGTAGTATAGAGGGTGGTAGTGGCCTAGTGGGTAACTAGGTGGTATAGAGGGTGGTAGTAGCCTAGCGGGTAACTAGGTAGTAAAGAGGGTGGTAGTGGCCTAGCTGGTAACTAGGTAGTATAGAGGGCAGTAGTGACCTAGCGGGTAACTAGGTGGTATAGAGGGTGGTAGTGGCCTAGCTGGTAACTAGGTAGTATAGAGGGTGTTAGTGGCCTAGTGGGTAACTAGGTGGTATAGAGGGTGGTAGTAGCCTAGCGGGTAACTAGGTAGTAAAGAGGGTGGTAGTGGCCTAGCTGGTAACTAGGTAGTATAGAGGGCAGTAGTGACCTAGTGGGTAACTAGGTGGTATAGAGGGCAGTAGTGGCCACACTCATCTGTGGTAACAGCCTATGAACCAGAAGACCCAGGTTCGAACTACCATTGTGTCCCTGAACAAGACACTTAACCCTGAGTGTCTCCAGGGGGGGACTGTCCCTGTAACTAATGATTGTAAGTGGCTCTGGATAAGGGTGCCTGGTAAATGCCGTAAATGTAAATACGTGTGATATAAAAAAATCGACGGCCCGCGTAAACTTTACACCGTCATGTCCCTACAATTCTGTACAGCAGCACGCCTGCTTCCCGTATTTACTTTCGTGGTCTCCATGGCGACACAGCGGACCAATCGGGAAGAGAGAAAGTTCTCGTGAGGTTTGAGCTAGTGCTGCAAGATTAATCTAATCGCAATGTCAGTCTGTGCAATTTCATGAACGCAAAAAGATGTGATTTAAATGATTAGTACATGGATCGAATCTGCAACATATCCGATCCATTCTCTCAAAGTTTGCGAGCTGACTGAAGTCTCACTTCAGTTGGATGTGACGTGTTTGGTCACATGACTTTCGATTCGGTTCAATGGAGACCTCAGATTCGTGACTCACATAGACATATGGGTACACGTACGTCAACGTCGCCGCCGTATTGCGATAGGCTCCGCTGTGGATAAAAATGCCCCACTCTTGTGCTGCTTGGGGCTGTACAAACCGCTGTACGCTCCAAACCAGATCCCGGGGGGGTTACATTTCATAGGTAAGGCTGGACAATTGTTATGAATATATTTGGCCATTATAAAATACCGTTTTATAAGTCTTAACCTTAGCTAAGCTAGCAAAGCTATGCATCCCTGTGTTGAAGTCAGCCTCCAAACAATGTTTTGGTTAAACGTAAGAACTATAATACGGGATTTTATAATGGCCAAATATAATCAGAACAGTTGTTTAGCCTTACCAGGGTTTGTCGTTCGACAGTAAAGTAAAAGAGTTTTTTGTGATTTATTTAATTTTGTAGAATATTGTATTTTGAAAGCACTGGGCAGTTCAGGTTGTTATAAGTAGTTTGTATGTTTCACTTTGAAATGAAACATTTCACTATTAGTATGCGACTTTTCATTGATATACAAGCAAGTGTCCTTTATCATATCGCAATATTGATCTCAATAATCGCAATACGTCTTTTTCCCCCCCAAATCGTGCAGCCCTAGTACTGAAGGCGTTTTGTTTTTGGTCCATTTGGACTTTTTCCCCCTGCGTGAATGGGAGTTTAAACGCGACTCACGGCGACAGACTTGACTGCCTTGATCAGCTTCTTGTTCTCCAGGTTCTTCAGGATTTTGTTGATCTCCGTCAGAGGAAGGTTGCTTTTATATCTGATGTCTCGGCTCCAGATTCCTGAAATTACACGTTATAAAAGGTTCAAAGATTCGTCCTAAATTGGTTCATTTGGAACGTTGAACAGAACGATGAAGAAGACCTTTATTCCCCGCGTCCTCGATGACCTGATAGACCAGTTTTTCTTGGTTGTCCGAGCCCTTCATTTTACTGGGGAGGGGGGAGAAGAACGGAACTGGTGAATAAGACCGGATTACGGGGAGGTTCAGCGCGTGAAGGGATGGTCACCTCGCCGCCTGCGTGTCCTTCAACCGATACAGAAGACCGCTGCTGTTGCGCAGGAGGTCCAGCTGGCCCTGTGGACACCAGCAGCATGTCAGTCAGATAGAACCCCGCGGCAGAGGACATTTTCACGTCTCTTTACACCACAGACACTCTGAGAGGGGAAGGAACTGGGTGGGGACCGGCCGAACTGGATCAAAGTGGCCGTAATTCTGCACCAAGAGATTCATTCAAATTAAGCATCTATGAGATTGTTGAAGCTACTAAAACTGCATTAGAAACGGTCAAACGAGTTATTATAAAACTGGAACCAAGGGAACAAGGGACGGGGACCCAAAACCAGAGAGATTGAAGGCTGGACTCCAGAGCGATGGAAGGAGGTCACGTGGTGTGAAGGGTCCAGATCCACCCTGGTGCGTGAGGGTAAGAAGATGTGCGGCCATCGTGCCCGGTTCCTACCGCACAAGCCTGCGGGGGCGGAGCCACAGCCAGGGGTCACCGCAGGTCAAGTCGAGGTCCTGTAACGTCCAAGCAAATTCCAGGATGGTGGCAGAAGAACCAGAAGAGCAGAGTCCCGGGTTCAAACCCCACTTCCTACCATCGTGTCCCTGAGCAGGACACTTAACCCTGAGTGTCTTCAGGGGAGAACTGTCCCTGTAACTACTGACTGTAAGTCGCTCTGGTAAATGCTGGAGATGTGAAGATTGAGGAAGAGCGGTGCATCAGACGGATCTTAAGCGTTTAAGAACGTAACGAAGGCGTCTTACCACCGACAGCAGCCTGTTGATGGCCATCGCCCGCTGCTGGGCTTCCACATGCGGCATGTCATTCTGGATCACCTGGTCCGTGATGCCGTGAGGAAACTGCTGGCACAGCTCCCTGATCCTGGTCCGACAGAAACAAGGCGGAACAAGTCCACATGACGCCGACGCCCGTGGCAAAACAGAGGCGAACTCGCCACCGACCTGCTCTCGATGTCCGCGGCATCCGCCGACTCCTGCTTCACTTTAACTTCGGCCATGTCGACGGCAGCGGCGCCCGCGGGTCCTGCGCCGCTTTATGACGTCCGTCGAGCGCCTGCTTTAAATTAGAGCCGCAATACCGGGATCCGACTCGCTCCGAGTCACTCAGCAAACTCATCCAGTAGTTTAGTAGCTTGTTGAGGCTACTAAAACTGCGTTAGAAACTGTCCAACGCGTTATTATAAAACTAGAAGGATGGTGGTAGCCATTAAACTGACGACTCTGTTCACCAGCGACCATTCGAGCATCTCCGAGCCGGATCTCCGAGCGATTCCGAGTCGGTCACGTTTCCATAGCTTAGTAGCTTGTTGAAGTTACTAAAACTGCGTTAGAAACTGACCAAAACTAGAAGGATGGTGGTAGCCATTAAACTGACGACTCTTTTCACCAGCGACCATTCGAGCATCTCAGAGCCGGATCTCCGAGCGACTCCGAGTCGTTCACGTTTCCGGCCAGTGGAACCCCATAATTCACTGACTCGGGATAGGAGCGCTGAAACGAATCGGTCACGTTTACCCGGATCCGACTCCCTTAGAGTCACTCAGCAAACTGATCCGGGTGCCTGAGTCACGAATCCACTGACTCGTGTTTGGAGCGCTGAGCCGGATCTCCGAGCGATTCTTATTCGGTCAGGGTGAATCTGCCTAAGCATGTCTGCAGAGGTCTAGTTGCAGTTGATGTGAAGGTCTACAACAACAACAACAACATTTATTTCTTATATAGCCCAAAATCACATACAATATGTCTCAATGGGCTTTGACAGGCCCTACAGTTGACACCCCCCACACTTGACCCTTCTGCACACAAGGAAAAACTCCACACAAAAAAAACTCTAGGAGAGAGAAAAAAAGAAAGGAAGAAACCTTGGGAAGGAGTGATACAGAGAGGGACCCCCTTCCAGGGTAGAGTGAGCCTGCAAATGGTGTCAGTGCAGGGTTGGGGATGATATAATAAGTCCTACGGTTGTAGGGTTGGAGAAGTCCAGGATGTATTAAGTGTCATGGTCTAGATAAGGTGTCTGTAACGATGTTACTGGTCCATTTGAAGATCCCTGAAGCTGTAGTTGTAGTGGTGGTGGTGGCTGTGGTGACCCTCTGGTTTGTTTCATGGTATGTCCTTGTTAAGCAGTTGTCAGGAACCAGGATTTATTTGCTGGTCTGATCACTGGGGTCTGCCAGTAGTCTGGGTGCTTGATTCCGAGTCTCGGAGAAAAACAAACAGAAGCAGCGGCAGACGGTTGCACTGTACGACTGATACTGAAATCTGTGGTTGTAATGGTATATTGGTGCTACAGTGGCCCGGTACCCTAACTAGGACAGCCTAACTAGGGTGAATTTAACTTTGTCTGTGTCTAACAGGGGGACTCTGTAATAAACTGAACAGATAGGTTTTGAGATTGGATTTAAACACTGAGACTGTGTCTGAGTCCCGGACACTGACAGGCAAGCTCTTCCACAACTGCGGAGCTCTATAGGAGAAGGATCTGCTCCCAGCTGTGACCTTCTGCACCGTTGGTACCAGTAGTGACCCCGCACCCATTGATCGAAGGGGGCGTGGCGGTTCGTAAAGAACCAAAAGTTCACTCAGGTACTGTGGGGTGAGACTATTTAGAGCTTTATAGGTTAAAAGTAGGATTTTGTAGTCAATCCTAAATTTGATGGGTAACCAGTGCAGTGATTGTAAGACTGGGGTGATGTGGTCAAATTTCCTGGTTCTGGTTAGAATTCTGGCTGCAGCATTCTGTACTAGCTGGAGTTTACTCATGCACCTACTAGAGCATCCAGACAATAATGCATTGCAGTAATCTAACCTTGATGTAATAAATGCATGGACCAACTTTTCTGCATCATGCATTGAAATGATATTTCTTATTTTCGCAATATTTCTAAGGTGAAAGAATGCTATTCTAGTGACATTATCTACATGCGAACTGAATGAGAGACCTGCATCAATGATGACACCTAGATCCTTCACTTCAATACTCGGTGAGATAGAAAGGCTATCCAGGGTTATGATGTAGTCAGCCAGTTTATGTCTGGCTGCTTGAGGCCCAAGTACAAGCGCTTCTGTCTTGTCAGGGTTTAACAGGAGAAAGTTGGTGAGCATCCACTGTCTAATGTCCTTCAGACAATTCTCTATTTTGTTTAGCTGCTGCCTCTCGGCTGGCATTGCTGACAGATACAGCTGTGTGTCGTCAGCGTAGCAATGAAAGCTAATACCGTGTTTGCGGATGACGTCGCCTAAAGGTAACATGTATAGAGAAAAAAGTAACGGACCTAGGACAGAACCTTGTGGAACACCAAACTCTACTTTACTGTGTGAAGATGAAACACCATTGATGTCCACAAACTGATATCGGTTGGTCAAATATGATCTGAACCATTCAAGGGCTGTTCCCTTAATCCCGATAACATTCTCTAACCTGGCAAGGAGAATAGCGTGATCAATAGTGTCAAACGCTGCACTCAGATCAAGCAGGACAAGCAGCGAGATGCGTCCCTGATCAGAGGCCAACAGCAGGTCATTAACCACTTTAACCAGCGCTGTCTCAGTGCTATGATGAGGTCTAAATCCTGATTGATATACTTCGTGGATCTTGTTACTAGGTATGCGCTCAGCTGCTGGGCTACAACTTTTTCTAAGATTTTTGATATGAACGGAAGGTTGGATATCGGTCTATAATTTGAAAGCTGACTGCGATCAAGATCCGGCTTTTTAATCAGGGGTCTAATGACTGCTACCTTGAACAAACTTGGTACGTGGCCGGTGCTAAGCGACGAGTTAACAATTTTGAGGATAGAATTTATAATATTGGGTGAAATTTGCTTAAGGAACCTTGTTGGAATCGGATCCAAAGCGCAAGTACATTGATTTGACAACGAGATTAATTTGATTAATTCATGCTCTTTAATAAGGTTGAATCGTTCTAATCGGTGGTCAGCTATTAGAAGATTATTTTCCATGCAAATATTGGTGGAGCTATTTGTTGTGCTTTTAATCTTCTCTCTATTCGCGACAATTTTAGTATTAAAGAAATTCCTAAAATCATCGCTACTATGATGATACTGAGTGGTAGTATCTGTTAACTCCAACTGAGTCTAGTAAAGACAGGAATGCGGTTCTTAGTGAGTCTTATAATTTATCACAGTGGATGTTAAAGTCGCCGACAATTAGGGCTTTATCCACAGATACAACTAAGTTGGAGACAAAATCTGTAAATTCACTAAGAAAATAATAAATAAATAATCAATGGAATTAATTTAGGATTTTTAATTTGTGAGACTACATGAGTTATGTTGGTATGTAGAATCTCAAAAGAGTTAAATCCTTGTCCGGGTTTATAAGTAATACCGAGGTTATCCTTATAAATTACTGCGACGCCACCTCCTCTTCCAGTTAAGCGAGGTTGGTGTACATAGCTGTATCCAGGAGGACTAGACTCGTTCAATGCTACAAATTCGTTTTGTTTTAACCAAGTTTCGGTCAGGCACAGTACAGTGTTCTGGGCTTCTTTTTATACACCTGAGACCTAATGGATCCATTATTAGTCACAGGTGAAGCTCATATGACAAGGCGACAACACTTATGTCTTTGCAAAAATGGACGCAATGGGCTTTACCAAGCTTTGAATATTAGAATACTTTTTGACAGTTTCGTTTTGCATTCAAAACTTTTTGACAGTTTAGTTTTGCACTGAAACATTATTATAAAAAAAGCTGTTGGGAATAAAATGAGCCGATTCTTGATCAAAAAAAAATCTTGATTAGAAATATATTTCAGCGGCACTTGAGGTCAATTTGTAAAATGCATGTGTGTGTGTGTGTGTGTGTGTATATATATATATGTGAATGTGTGTGTGACATGTGTGAATGCACAGATATATATATATAAACCTTGATTCATTTAATGAATCATGCCACTCCAGGGAGTGGCACCTGCAAATCTGATTGGGAGGGGTTATTAACATCAGCATGGTTCTTTGTCATGACATCATAAAACCTCAATTATTTAAACTAAAACATGGTTTAAGCTTAGTTATTAAATAAGTTTGTGTAAATTAAAATCGTGTAAAACAATAAATCATGTGTACAAATTAAAATATTAGCTGTATATATCAATTCAATTCATAAAAAAAGGGATCAACTCAAATGGAGTAAATGATCGAAGTCACCAGGTTGCTTCTGGAGATAGAGCGTATCCAGAATGAATCAGAAGAGATCAAAAATTTTTTAGAAAAGAAAATTCGGCACCTCGAAGAAGATCTGGAGAACGAGAGGGTTCAGGCAGAACTACAAACACAACTGCAAACGTTCAACAATGCTGCATAATATCAAGCATTATCTGCCACGGTGGAACGTGAAATGATTAAGAATCTTAAAGATAGTGGCGTCAAGTTTAGAGACCCCTGTGACGACTACGAGATCCTCGAATGCATTGGGGAAGGTGGATTTGGTCAGATCTACAAGGCCAGGCATTACCAAACAGGTCACCTGGCTGCAATAAAGATCATAGATTGCCAACCTAGAAACTACATGGACTCCTTGTTGGAGTCTAACAGACTGGAGAGTTTACACCATCAGAACATCACCAAAATCGTAGGCCGATACTACTGGCACAGTGATATCTACATCTGCACAGAGCTCTGCGCAGGTGGAGATCTCTACAACGTGTACGTTAAGACGGGGTCCTTGAAAGAAAAACAGATTGCGTTCGTGGCGAGAAAGGTCTTGTAGGGTCTCTGTCATCTCCATCAGTAAGGGTACATGCACAGGGACATCAAGCCTGATAATATTTTACTGACCGCCACCGGTGATGTGAGGGTTGCAGATTTTGGCCTGGTCACACGTATCAGGAAGTCGAAGAACAGAGATATCGCTGGAACCTCGCATTACATGGCCCCCGAGGTGGTGCTGGCAGCAACAAACGATGGCTATGACGAGAAGTGTGACGTGTGGTCCCTGGGAATGACGCTACTGGAACTGGCTGAGGGTTGCCTTCCTATTCCCTACCTCAGTGTGGATTCTTTAACTGAGTACTGGACGTAAATACTCAAGGACGTGCCGAAACTGAGGAAGAAGAGAAGATGGTCTCCAGCGTTTCACAGCTTTCTGCAGGCCACTCTAAACCTAGACCCATCTTAGAGACCGTCGTCCAAGGAGCTTCTGTAGCACGAGTTCTTGAGAATGCACTCACCGCTAAAGAAACGTGTGCACCACTGCAAGGTCCTCGGGAGGATCAGGACGTTCTTCCATTAGGTCAATTTCGTGATACGCATGGTACACATGAAAGATTACAAACATCACCTTTTTGTTGACAGAGGCAAATGAGAATGCACAAATTGTGCATGTACCACTACACACGACTGAACACGCTCATAATTCGGTTTTTATTATTGGAAAGTTTCGTATGTGTATATATACCTGGTGAATAATAGTGTAAATATGTAAATATAATGGCCAGCCCTGTCATTCGTGTAAATATGTAAATTATAATGGCCACGCCCTGTCATTCGTGTAAATATGTAAATTATAATGGTCAAACCATGTTATTCGTATAAATATGTAAATTATAATGGCCACACCTTGTCATTCGTATAAATATGTAAATTATAATGGCCGCATCTTTTCATTCGTTAAATATGTAAATATAATGGCACACCTTATTATTGGTTTGACCAAGTGGCCTACATTTATATAATAATAATAGTAATAAAAATATTGGACTGCTAGTGTACATTTACAATACATTGTATGTATACATTTATTGTATGGCTACGATAAATCATTTTGTATAGCACTATGTATAATGTGACATTCTCTGAAATGTTGCTACTAGCAAAAACATTATTTTATTGCTCTACTAAATGTTAGGACATAAGAACTGCATTCTTAGCCTGATACAGGAATGCAGTAACGGTCAAAAATGTTGTATTTTTTGAACTGGACATTGTCTGGTTTCGAGGAATCATTGTGTGCGCTTCCGTTCTGCTCCTGTCCTACTTTTGTTCCGTTTTCGTCTTGTTTTGCGCCCCGTGGACCTGGAAACGGCTTCATTTGTGCACATAATACTAATAATACTACACAGAACTTATACATTTATCCGAGAGAATAGTAGTGGGACCTGTCTCTCCCCTTGGAAACACTCAGGGCAGGGAGAAGTGATGTGTTCAGTCCAGCCCCCATGCTTGGCATCGTGGGGGTTACAGCCTTCTCTGATGAGTTTTTATCTCATTTATATTAAACTTAACCTCAAGATGCAGTTTAACTGAGCGCTAGTCGGTTTTCTAGCAGCGTTGAGGCTTCCAGAGATGGTGTGAAGGTGGAGGATGCTGGGTGGGAAACAAGGACCATCAACAAGGCCCGACTCCAACACCCATCCCCTGGTAATGGAAAATTGTAGATGTGAGGCAGTGATGTACAGAGTGAAACGCCAATCTCCACACCAACAGCTGTGTGCTGCGTTCACCTTTAATAAAGAGTTAATAAAGAGACGTTTTGTGAAGTGGCTTCTTGAAAACATCATCCAGAAAAGTTTAATAAAGAGTTTAATAAAGAGACTTTTTTTAAAAGTGTTCTTGTAAACATCATCCAAAAAAGTTTAATAAAGACTTCTTTTTTTTAAAACGTCTTTTTTGAAATGGCTTCTTGAAAGCATCATGGGAAAACTATTTAAGCAGATTTTAAACGTATGAACCACATATTCAAAAATAGTTATAATGTCAAACGCACCGAGTGAGACGTTAGTAGCAGACAAAGATAAAGAAGAATCCGTTACGGAATTGAATGAAAAGCTTGAGGCGCTTGGGGTCCAGTTTAGAAACCCCTTTGAAGACTATGAGCTCCTAGAGGTCATCGGGAAGGGGGTATCTTGCAAGGTTCACAAGGCCCGGCATAGAAAGACCGGCCAAATTGTTGCACTGAAAATTCTAAACCCTAAAAAACCGAGAGACTGAAGAGTTGAATTCAGCGAAACGTCACGAGTCTCCATCTGCAGTTGTGTACTGGTCATAAATGGCCTCCTGATAGACCTGCACAATGCAAAAGCTGCTGTATTTACTACATGTCAAATCCACAGCAGTTTATGGAAGGTATACTGAGATGTTTGATGAGGTTTCCAGTGGAATTCTTCTAAAGTTAAATTAAGTTAAAGTGAAGTGATTGTCACATGTGATACACAGCAGCACAGCACACGGTGCACACAGTGAAATTTGTCCTCTGCATTTAACCCATCACCCTGTATGAACACCCTGAGTAAATGTGTGGCCTAAACAGAGTTTTCATTGTAACCAGGATGGCCAAGTGCTGATGCGCCTCCATTGTTTTTGTGATGGTGCAAGTGTCCACCTTTGAGTATGGCATCTTCTTACAATCTTCTTTATAAGTTCTTTGTCTTCTCAACCAGTTAATATCTTCTTTGGATTCTCATTTTGACATGTCCCCTAGCACACTACACCTCTAACTCAAAACTGCCTTAGAACATTGTTACTATAATTCACATGTATATGTCTTCGTCTTTGTTGTCCGCCGCTTATCCGGGTCTGGGACGGAGTGGCAGCGTGCCAAGTAGGGAATCCCAGACAGCCCTCTCCCCAGCAACCTCCAGCAGTGTGGTCTTGTGTAACATTCGTGCCACCTCTGCCACGCCCCCAGCGGTCGACGTCTCCCATGTATTAGTGTGTTTTCTTCTGGGGCTCACTAGCACCCTGTTATTCCCACCTGTTCTTCATCACAGGTAAGTGGTGGTAATCACGGGTGCTTCTGATCGGTGATTGGTTAGTTTAGTGGTAACGGGTCTGTCCACTCCTCTTTATAACCAGCCGGTCCCTTTAGTCCTGCGTTCGGTCTCCCTCACACAACCAGAGTTCCTTGCTGCACTGCATGCTGTCCTTAACGGCAATTGACAGTGAACCACACAGAAGGACTGGAACTCAACTCTCCCCTCTAGTCTCACTACAGCTCCGCCACGCCGGTTCGAAGCCTGGGCAAGACAAGGGCGATCTTTGGCTCTCGCCGAGGGCCTCGCGGAAGATCCCACAACCCGGCTTCTAGAGGAGAGGCGTGGCACTTCACACAAGGACATTTCAGTTCTTTAATTTTGTTTTTTGAGTTCAAATAAAATACACATTGTTATTTCTTCAACCTGCGTCCTCCATTTTTCACCTGAGCTAGAGGGGAGCGTGACAGAAGACCGAACATGAACGAGAGAAGATGGACTCATTCCACATCCTTCTGCCGACAGAAGAAACCCCCCAGCTGCTTCCTATCCTTCACCGCCATGAAACACAGCTGAAACAGCTCTCAGAGGTACTCCAGCAAGTGGTGAATGCCTTGCAGTCCCCTACACAACCACCAGCTCTGCACGCACCTACAGTGGAGCCTCGCAGCTCCAACCACCATCATGCTTCGCTGCCGGAGCGTTACAGTGGGGATTCGGGTACCTGCAGGAATTTCCTGCTCTCCTTTCAGCTGTATTTCGCGGAGTTTCCTGAGCTGACTGACGTTCAGAAAATCTCAGTCTTCATCCAGCGGCTTTCTGGGCGTGCTCATGACTGGGCGGCAGCCGTGTATCGGTGAGGAGGCCCTGAGACGACGTCTTACTCGGCATTCCTGGCGAGCTTCAAGACCATCTTTGACCACCCGGACCAGTCGAGCAGTCAGCGCCTCCTGCGGCTCAGGCAGGGCAACGCCTCTGTAGCAGACAACACGATTGAGTTCCGGATCCTTGCCGCAGACAGTGGCTGGAATGAGCCTGCGCTCATAACAGTGTTCCGGAATGGGTTGAGCCAAGACTTACTTACAGACTGAACTAGCCTATCATGATGCCGATCTAGGGTTGGATGCCGTGATCGCTCTGGCCATTAAGCTGGACCAGCATCTGCGCGGGAAAGGGCGCGTGGCGCCTGCGACTACTTCCACCACTACTTCCAGACACTTTCGTCCTCGGATCCGGTCCGATCCGGTGTCCGAGACTCCTGCCCCTCGTCCAGGGAGTGCGGAAGCTGCCCAAGAACCCATGCAGCTGGGGTCCACCCAATTGTCGGAGGAGGAGAAGAGGAGACGCAAAGAGCTAGGACTTTGTCTCTACTGCGTGGACCCAAGGCACTCTGTAGTTGGGTGCCCACGCTTTCGAGTCCCAGAGGGGGGTAGTCTAAGAGTATCCACCACATCCTACCAATTCAGTTCTCAGTTTTTTGTTGCTGGAGTCACTTCCCATTGTGATAACTCTATCCCTGTGTCTGTCCTTATAGATTCGGGATTGGCTGGGAATTTCATCTCTTTATCCCTGGTCTCTGTTCTCTCAATATCCCGGGTGGAATTGCCACGGCTGATCACCGTTCGGGCCCTGGATGGTCACCCCATCAGTAATGCACCAGTCACGCACAAATCTGAATTGGTCACTCTTTCTATTCCCCCTCACCATTCTGAATCCCTAGAGTTTTTCGTTTTACCCATGTTAGACACCCAATTGGTGATGGGACTACCTTGGCTACGCCAGCATAACCACAGCATCAATTGGTTCAAAAGCACTATTACCGCGTGGTCACCATCTTGTGTTTCTCATTGCAATTTGGCACCCGTTTCTGTTAGTTCTACTTCTATTGAAAGCCCCTTAGCTGATTCGCCCGTTCTGTTCCCCCTCACTATTCTGATTTGGTGGAGGTGTTTACTACCTCCAAGGCCTCGAGCCTCCCCCACACCGCGCTTGGGATTGCGCCATAGATCTCCAGCCTGGAGCAACACATCCTTGGTCGCGCGTGTATCCGTTGTCTGAGCCAGAGACTCGGGCAATGGAGAAGTACGTGGCCGAGTCATTCACGCAGGGATATATCGTGCGGTCCCGTTCTCCTGCCTCCGCTAGCTTCTTCTTTGTTGAGAAGAAGGATGGCGGACTCCGGCCCTGCATTGACTACCGAGGGCTCAACGTGGTGGAAGTAGATGCTTCCGAGGTCGGATTAGGGGGGGTGTTGTCACAGAGCTATGGGTCCCCGGGAAGGTTACATCCTTGCACTTTTTTTTCTAGGAAGCTGTCGGAGGCGGAGAGAAACTATGACATTGGGAATCGCGAATTGCTCGCTGTAAAAGCTGCGTTAGAGGAGTGGCATCATTGGTTGGAGGGGGCAAGACACGGTATTGACCGATCATAAGAATCTCCAATACATCCAGCAGGCTAAGCGGCTAAATTCGCGTCAGGCCCGGTGGGCCCTCTATTTCACCCGGTTGAACTTCACTATTACATACCGTCCAGGTTCCAAGAACGACAAGGCTGATGCCCTGTCGCGCTACTTCCCTGCACCACCTACCATTGAGGGAGATGAGCCCATTCTGCCTTCGTATCTCGTGGTGGCCCCGGTATCGTGGGATTTAGACCAGGAGATTTCCCGACTGGCACAGGGTCTCCCTGTGCCGCGGGGATGCCCTCCTGGCCGGACCTATGTGCTGGAGTCACTGCGGGAGCAGGTGGTAGTTTGGGCTCACACCTCACCTACTACTGGGCATCCGGGGGTGAGTCGGACCTTAGCAGCGCTTAGCGCTAAATACTGGTGGCCTGCCATGAGGTGGGACGTGCAGAACATTGTGCGTTCCTGCACTGTGTACGCGGTCACAAAGGTACCTCGTGTTCTTCCTGCTGGGAAGTTATTACCTCTGCCGGTTCTGGAAAGGCCGTGGTCCCACATTGCCGTGGACTTCGTCACGGACCTCCCGGAATCAAACGGATACACTACCATCTTAGTGGTAGTAGACCGGTCCTCTAAGGGGTGTTGTTTTGTCCCTTTTCCTAGTCTTCCTTTTGCCCTGCAGGTGGCTGAGGCTCTGATGCAGTCCGTGTTTCGGGTGTACGGGATTCCGGAGGACATCCAGTCGGATCGGGGCCCCCAGTTTGTATCACGGGTGTGGAAGGTTTTCTTTCAAAAGCTGGGGGTCTAGAAAATTTTAATAAAGAGTTTATTAAAAAGACTTTTTTTTTTTATGGATTTTTGGAAACATCGTCCAGAAACTATTTAATACGATTTTATACATTTATACTATTCAGAAAAAAGCTATAATGTCAAAAGCACGGAAGAAGATGTTAATAGAGATGATTTAGGAGTTCTTTAGAAAAAAACGCAACAGAGGTCAGTCACGGCAGATGCACGAGGCTGAGATGATGAAATACGCAGTTCAGGAAGTCCACGAGGTTGAGGCTGCACAACAAAAGGAACCAGACAACTCCGAGATTGGCGAAGTGAACAAGGACAATAATGCAGACAAAAATGAAGAATCCAGAACGGAATTAATTGAGCAGCTTGAAGATAGTGGCGTCAAGTTTAAAGACCCCTGTGACGACTACGAGATCCTCGAATGCATCAGGGATGGTGGATTTGGTCAGATCTACAAGGCCAGGCATTACCAAACAGGTCACCTGGCTGCAATAAAGATCATAGATTGCCAGCCTAGAAACTACATGGACTCCTTGTTGGAGTCTAACAGACTGGAGAGTTTACACCATCAGAACATCACCAAAATCGTAGGCCGATACTACTGGCACAGTGATATCTACATCTGCACAGAGCTCTGCGCAGGTGGAGATCTCTACAACGTGTACGTTAAGACGGGGTCCTTGAAAGAAAAACAGATTGCGTTCGTGGCAATAAAGGTCCTGTAGGGTCTCTGTCATCTTCATTAGTAAGGGTACATGCACAGGGACATCAAGCCTGATAATATTTTACTGACCTCTACTGGTGATGTGAGGGTTGCAGATTTTGGCCTGGTCACACGTATCAGGAAGTCGAAGAACAGAGATATCGCTGGAACCTCGCATTACATGGCCCCCGAGGTGGTGCTGGCAGCAACAAACGATGGCTATGACGAGAAGTGTGACGTGTGGTCCCTGGGAATGACACTACTGGAACTGGCTGAGGGTTGCCTTCCTTTTCCCTACCTCAGTGAAAGTTCTTTAACTGAGTACTGGACGTAAATACTCAAGGACGTGCGTAAACTGAAGAAGAAGAGAAGATGGTCTCCAGCGTTTCACAGCTTTCTGCAGGCCACTCTAAATCTAGACCCATCCAAGAGACCGTCGTCCAAGGAGCTTCTGTAGCACGAGTTCTTGAGAATGCACTCACCGCTAAAGAAACGTGTGCACCACTGCAAGGTCCTCGGGAGGATCAGGACGTTCTTCCATTAGGTCAATTTCGTGATACGAATGGTATGCATGAAAGAATACTAACATCACTTTTTTGTTGACAGAGGCAAATGAGAATGGACAAATTGTGCATGTACCACCACACACGACTCAGGGAGAAGTGACCTGTTCAGTCCAGAAACAGTCATGCTGGTGGCGGTTATTGGTGATCAACATGGTGTCCCACCAACTGGTCCTAATATCTGGATGCAATGAAAATGTGCAGCGCGCCTGAACTGCTTCTGTATTTACTACAGACAACTCAGAGATTGGCGAAGTGAACAAGGGCAATAATGCAGACAAAGATGAAGAAGAATCTAGAAAACCCTTTGAAAACTATGAGCTCCTAGAGGTCATCGGGAAGGGGGTATCTTGCAAGGTTCACAAGGCTCGGCATAGAAAGACCGGCCAAATTGTTGCACTGAAAATTCTAAACCCTAAAAAAAAGAGAGACTGAAGAGTTGAATCCAGCGAAACGTCACCAGTCTCCATCTGCAGTTGTGTACTGGTCATAAATGGCCTCCTGATAGACCTGCACAATGCAAAAGCCGCCATAAACATAATAAATTACACTGTTAAATTACATTAATGACTCGTGGTTTTCTTTCCAACTGGTCCTAATGTCTGGATGCAATGATAATGTGCAGAGGACCTGCACTCCTGCTGTATTTACTACATGTCAAACCTACAGCAGTTTATGGAAGGTATATTGAGATGTTTGATGTTTCCAGTAGAATTCTGCTTCTTCTGACAAAATCTTACAGCATGTCTCTGCGGAGGTTCAGTTTAAATGTCCCTCCCGGACAGAGTCCACATTTTACAGTTTTTCTCGATTGCTTAAACACATTTCTTGAAACTATGCCTCGTATTCTCAAAACAGTAAACACAAATCCATAATTTTCCAAACATCGTATTTTCAGCTCAGAATGAAGCTCTACACTCAAAACCATTCACTCTTGCAGAAAAACCAAACTTTGCCCACAGACATCACACACAAGGTCTCAAAAACACACACACACACTACAACAGTCTTACACATTGGTGCAATAAATTAAAAACAATATTTCCAAAACTGGCTAGTTATGTTGCTTGTGGTTCTTCCCCTCAAAAACCTTTTCACATGAACACAAAAGACGCAACCAATGTATATATAGTGGCCCATTTTTATTAATGTACAGTACAACACACACCAAAATATTATTCCACCTCAGCATCCTGTCTTTGGACTGGGTCAGGCCAGAGAATCTCATCCACATCACAGGCTATATTGGCCCTAGCCAGGCAGCGGGGGTAAAATCCTCTTGCATGCCTGATCCACCCCTGGCATGCAAATGCTGATATGTCTAGGCAGGCTTCTTCCATGGCCTGGAGGAGGTGAACACGGACATCAGGTTCTCTGTCATACACTTTCCACCGCCATGCCGAAAATAACTCTATCGGGTTTAGAAAGGGAGAGTATGCAGGCAGAAAGATGTTAGAAAACCTTGGGTTATTGGTAAACCAGTCATGAACCAGAGCAGCATGATGGAAGCTGACGTTATCCCAAACAACAACGTAGTGAGGCTGCTCTGACTGTGCTGGTTCCCTGTAGTCCAGCTGGAACATATGTTGTCTGAAACCATCAAGAAAAGCAAGGAGAAGCACAGTGTTATAGGGTCCTAGAATGGCATGGCAGTAGATTACCCCTCGTTGGCTGATGGTTGCGCACATAGTGACATTCCCTCCACGCTGACCAGGGACATTTACAATAGCCCGATGGCCAATTATG
This sequence comes from Denticeps clupeoides, assembly GCF_900700375.1. Taxonomy (NCBI): domain Eukaryota; kingdom Metazoa; phylum Chordata; class Actinopteri; order Clupeiformes; family Denticipitidae; genus Denticeps; species Denticeps clupeoides. Next base: position 35,729,211 of record NC_041709.1, read on the forward strand.
TTCCTCCCCCTTCTCCTCCTTTTGGTCAGGTTAAAACCTGCCTCATCCACAAAGATAATTTCATGGGGAACAGGCCGTCCTTCAATCTCAAATATTCTCTGCAAAACACATAACACAGTAGAGTAAATTGCTACCCTGAACCACAGTTCAAGAGTGCACAAATGGCAGCATAAACTGCCATGCTGTGATGGAACACAATACTTCATACAATATCAAAACTCATACCTGAACATATTCCGCTCGTTGGTTTTTCACTCTGTCAGAGTTTCGTTCAAAAGGGATGCAGTATGCCTGTTTCATTCGGAGTTGGTTCTTTCGGGGGTTGCGGTCAATTGTGGAGAGGCTGATGGCATTGATCCCTCGAAAATGTTGATCATCCTCAATCACTCTCCTTTGAATCTCTCGCAGGCGGATTACATTATTGGCAATGACCATGTTCACAAGTTCCCTCTCTTGCTCCTCTGACAAAAGCCTTAATCTGCCTCCACCAGGTGGTCGTCTCTGTGTCCTACAAAAATAGAAGCACTCATTACTGTGACTGTCACACATCCTTTTTACAGGAAATAAATGGAAACATGCTGAAACTCAAGAAACTTGAGTTTAGTAACTCAAAAGTTACTGTACAGCGCAGTCTTACTGCAAGTACACCTACCTGTTTTCCTCCCTGAAGGTTCTGATGATGGAGGCAACAGTGAAGCGACGCTAATTTAGCTGTACTCGTTGCCCAGCCTCCCTCATAGTCATACCATGGACAAGGACATGGTCAACTAAAGTGGCTTGAATTTCATCTGAGACCGCTTGTCTCCTTGCCCTTGCTCTTCCCCTTCCTTGTCGCCATCATTGTTGTCCTCCTCCTCCTCCTCCCTGGTGTCCTAGACCTCCTTCTCCTCCTCCTCCTCCACCTCCCTGGTGTCCTAGACCTCCTCCTCCTCTCCCTCTTCCTTCACCACGTCCTCCTCCTCTCCCTCTTCCTCTTCTTTCACCACGTCCTCCTCCTCGACCTCCTCCTCCTCCCTGGTGTCCTAGACCTCCTTCTGCTCCTCTTCCTCCTCCTCTCCCTCTTCCTTCACCACGTCCTCCTCCTCTCCCTCTTCCTCTTCTTTCACCACGTCCTCCTCCTCAACCTCCTCCTCCTCCCTGGTGTCCTAGACCTCCTTCTGCTCCTCTTCCTCCTCCTCTCCCTCTTCCTTCACCACGTCCTCCTCCTCTCCCTCTTCCTCTTCTTTCACCACGTCCTCCTCCTCAACCTCCTCCTCCTCCCTGGTGTCCTAGACCTCCTTCTGCTCCTCTTCCTCCTCCTCTCCCTCTTCCTTCACCACGTCCTCCTCCTCTCCCTCTTCCTTCACCACGTCCTCCTCCTCTCCCTCTTCCTTCACCACGTCCTCCTCCTCTCCCTCTTCCTCTTCCTTCACCACATCCTCCTCCTCGACCCCCTCCTCCTCCACCTCCCTGGTGTCCTAGACCTCCTTCTGCTCCTCTTCCTCCTCCTCTCCCTCCTCCTTCACCACGTCCTCCTCCTCGACCTCTTCCTTTGCATCTCTTTGGATCCATTGTTTCAAACCTGAATGAGCTGACTTTGGCCCTTTTATCTACCCATCAAAGTTTCTGATTGGTGTGTGATAAATTTTGACTCCTAGTGTTTCCACTTGGTTAATTGTGTGCTACTTGAGCTCAAGCTGTGCTGACTTAAATTAACATTATTGAATGCTCGTGCTTTCCAAATGACCACATGGTGTAAGCACTGAAAAATGTATGGATTTGTGTGTAAAGTTTTGCAGTAACAGTTCACCAAATCTGACTCATGTGTTAAAGCAGGGGAATAGTGTTTATAGTTCAGGGAAATGGGTGTACTTTTTGAAAAATAGCATTATGGTTTTTAAATTTTAGTTCAAAAGATTGGTTATAGTGTTTTAGCAATCGAGAAAAACTGTAAACAGTCTTCTTTAAGACGCAGTCAGATAATGTGGGCAGAGCCATTGCTTCTTTACAGTCCCACACTCTTCTATTTAAACAAATATCCCATTTCTTCAAACAGATCAGTAATATGGAACTAGCATTTTGTACAGCTTTGAAGAACAAAGAGCCAGTGGCGAAGCTTGAGGAGCTGCGTAGAAACTTCATGCACAGTCCCTAGCAGGCACTGGTTGCGGCAATGAGCCACAAGCACGTGGAATACTGTCTGTATCTGCTGGACCGGCATTCTCCGCACAGGATTCTGACCACGCCGGTGAGGCGCTTCATTCACCAGGAAGGTCGGAATTTTGCCATGGCAGCTGATGTTGAAATGCAGCCAGTCGTGAAGAAAATATCAACGCTGGAGGGACGGAGCTACAGATCTATAATGGATCTCACCATACAGTTTCCTCAGAGAAGCCCACGTTTACTGCCACTAGTGCATGTGGCGATGGACATGATGAACTTGAACGCAGTGGTCGAGCTGCTGGAAAGCAGACATGACCCCTACTTAAAGGACAGCAAGGGCCGTCAAGCTCTGGATGTGGTCCTGGAGAAGATGTGGCAGTTTAATACATGCTCACCACACCAAAGGTGCGGCTTTTACAACCACAATTTGTGTGATGGTGTGCTGGAATACGCCTGCTTGGACGCACTGCTTCTGTTCATACCCCAGACGCGCTTACCAGACATGAGGAAGCTGGAAGGAGAGCAGAAGGACACCTGGTTACAGATACTCGGAGAGGAACGGTTCATGTACCTCGCTGGGTAGAGTCCAGGACGGTCGCAGTTCATCGCCAGACAAAACATCATTCAGAGTCTTCCTCCCGAGAAATTTCCCAAGTTTTCCCCACCTATCAAGAATCCAAAGGATTTTATCTTCTTCTGTCGTGGTAGGACCATAAAGCCAACAGGGTCTTCGTGAGGATGGAAGGGATTGGTCTCCCACTTCAGGTCCTCGGTGATAGATGGTAGTACCCAGGAGCTTGAAGATCTCCACAGAAGAAACTGGGCTGTCTGAGAAAGTGAGGGGGAGCAGTGTTGAGAGGTGTCCACTGAATGAAGTCCACTGACAAGCTGCTCAACTTCATATCGCTATGCAGATTCCACACCATCCTTATTGAATCTGTGACCTCCCTTGATAATGGGGTGTTGTGTACAGGGAGTGGATGGTATGTCAGGTGACTCCGCCCTAAACACTCCTTCTGCGGGTCAACTCGGCCATGTGGTATATCAGCAGGGTGAAGATCAATACCTCTCTTGCCATTATAATATTCATCCATGTACTCGAAGACGGACTCCGCTGTGATAATCATTTCGTAGTAATTGTTTTATAACTAGCTATCAGTAAGATATTTATTAGATACGTATTGTTTCAACCATTGTTGATCAATAATTCCAAAAATATTATCTTACTATCCAAAGGTAAATTTGACATGGAAAAATATTTTTTAACACATTGTGATAACACATTGTAATAACACATTGGCTTCCACAATTTCTCCAAAAATAAAATATGTAATGGAATATGCAATCAGGGTTTTTATTAATCCAGCCAAACTCTCTCCACTTATATGAGCTGGTACATTTCCACTGAAGTTTCGAGGCTGTTGTCCACTCTCCATCAGATATAGCAATTTCCCATTTTGCTTTCAGGTACAATGTTGAGTTAGTTTTAAGAGATAGTAATCCCTCATATAGATTTGAAATTACTTTTCCTCTAATATCTGATTTGCATGCCTTTCCTTATTCATTCTATTAGACATAAGCCCAGATGACACAGTGTCACATTTGTAAAGATTCAAGAGAGATTTATTGTCTGTAAGACAGTATACACAGTATTACACAGACAGTATTTCACCCGAATGTAAAATACATATAAATAAAAAAGAAATATATATATATTAGTGGTGGGCCGTTATCTGCGTTAACGTGCTTTGTTAACGTGAGACTCTTATCGGGCGATAAAAAAAAATATCGATGTTAATCTATTCACAAAGTTGGGTTGGGAGCTGGGTCTATACTACGCAAGCTATTGTGCCGGAGTTAAATGGTTACACTAGATTTATAAGTATATTTCTTCTTTCTTGTCTTTTATTTTCTTATTTCCTAAAGACTTTTATTTTGTTTTTGAGACCCGGTTCAGGTCTCTTGGACACATGGCGTGAGTTGTGAGAGGTGCAAAAAGTTAATTCTTTCATTTTCATTTATGTACATTTTAGGAATATTTTGCATGTGTGTTATTTTGTGAATATTTTTTTATGTTCTTTTAATACTGTATATTGTAGAGAGAGGTGCAGAAAGACGCGATGTTCTGACGCGACCTTGCTTTTTGTACAGAATACACTTTGCACAGAAAATCTCTTGGGTGTCAGCTCATCATTTGTGGTTCAAGAAACGAAATCAAAAAGTTCCACAACGCAGAAGAAGAACCGCTACACTATGATGACTTTCACCTTGATATTTTAGCGCGGATGTATACCTAGCCAAATTGCACTGTAGGGGGCGAGAACGAGTCTTCGAACTGCGAAATGACCACATCAAACGTGACGTGGTAACATGGATGCAGCTATTTAACTGAATAAACAGTTGGTAAACACAAGTACATCTTATTGAACATAATTTATTTTCATCACCAATGATCATAGTAGAACAGCTTTCTCAAGTAGTTTGTGATGCATTTTGGAAACAGGAGATGAGCCCCTGGTCTAATGCGCCACCTGGCTTGAGAAACCCGTTCTCAAAGACTTACTTTTAGTCATTATTTGGGTAGCAAACATATTCTGAATGCCTTCAGCAGAATTCAAATGAGCCATTTTAATCTAGATTAATCTAGATTAATTCCAAGATTACAGTGACATTAATCTAGATTAAGAAAATTAATCTATGCCCACCTCTAATATATATACAAGTATTGTGCATTGTGCAGTGGACTGGATCAAGTACATATAGGGATATTTCAAACAAGACACACAGGACAAGACAAACATGTGCAAAATGAGCAGAGTGTTGGGAGGAGGTGCCCAAGGCTGGAAGTGTAATGTTGATGTAGGCACCCAGCCACGGGTCTTACCCGATGTATAGGTATCGATGTCTCTCCAGCGTGTCTTCATTAGGATTGGTTAGATGACGTTTTTTCAAGGTCCAGAACTTTCTTTAAACTCGGCAGTGTTCCCTCTTCCATTACATTACACAGAGCTGTTCTGGGAACTGTGTATTACTTGCGCTTCTTGATTTAAAAGCAGTTTTTAATGCAGTCATGATATTCTTGCTTCAAGGCTGGAGCATTGGTTGGGTATTAGGGGTTCAGCTCTCAAATGGTTAAACTCATAAAATCTGTGTGATAAAAGCTTCTGCGTCTCTATTAAGTGAAAGTGAAGTGATTGTCATTGTGACACACGGCACAGCGCACGGTGCACAGAGTGAAATTTGTCCTCTGTATTTAACCATCACCCTGAGTGAGCAGCCATGACAGGAGCAGTGTGTGGGGACGGTGCTTTGCGCAGTGGCACCTCGTCGGATCGGGACCGACCACAAACCGCCGCCCAAATCCAAGAACTGGCACCTGGCAATAACATCTATGCCATGCAAACACAGCACAGCACACACACCAAAAACATGAACTGGCAGTGAAATTATTAAAGAATTTACTTAAGTAAGTATTTCATTTTGGTTTTTTCCCTGTGCTGTTTAGCAGGAAAGAGTCCATAATTTAAAATAAATAAAACGTGCTTTTGATTAAGTTTAACGGATTGGCAGCAGGACCTGTCCCAATATTTGCGTCTTTTTACACCTTCTTCAGGCGTGACTCTGCTGCAAATATCGTTGTAATTTTGTACAACGATATTTTGACACAGCAGGTAAGTATTGTACTGTACTGCTTTTACATGGCATGGATGTTATTGGTCCCGTCCTCTGAAACGAAATCCCTTGTCGGGGGGGAAGGTGAGAAGGATCCAGTCCAGAGAAACAACAACATTTATTTCTTATAAAGCCCATAATCACATACAGTACGTCTCAATGGGCTTTGACAGACCCTACAGTCGACACCCAACACTCTTGACCCTTCTGCCCACAAGTAAAACTCCACACAAAAAAAAGAGAAAAAAAGAAAGAGTCTGTAAGTGGTGTCAGTGCAGGTAGGTGGTTGTCCAATAAGAAAAAAATATGTGTCCATTATGATGCTACTGGTCCACTTGAAGATCCCTGAAGCTGTAGTTGTAATGGTGGTGGTGGCTGCGGTGACCCTCTCGTTCGTTTCATGCTAAGTCCTCGTTTAGCAGTTGTCAAACCAGGTGAGCTCTGTGTCTCAGTTGTATCTGCTGTCTCTTCACTGCACTGTAAAAAAAAAATTATAATAATTTTTACGAAAAAATACTGGCAGCTGTGGTTGCCAATACAATGATGTTAAAATTGCATGAAAAATGTAAACAACTTTACAGAACAATCTGTAAATTTAACATTTTAAAACTGTTGTAAAAAACTGTTGTATTGTTGAAGCTGGAAGAAGAAGCTGCCCTTGCAGTTTTAGGTAGAACAAAGATACATTCCTAAGGAAAGTCTCATTGAAATGTTCTGTCATTTCAAAGCCTATATTTGTTGGGATATCATTTGAACTCAGCGAAGCATCTTTACATGCAGTAATAGCTGAAGTAAAGGCAATCGTTTCTCTGTACATCTCATTTATGCTATCCTCTGAACATGCTTTATGATTCCTGTACATGTGAGCAGTAAATGATGATTTCACAGTGAATGTATTTTTACTAGTGCTGCACGATTTGGGGAAAAAAGACATATTGCAATTATTGAGATCAATATTGCGATATGCGATTGCAATTTGATAAAGGGCACTTGCTCTTTATATCCATTTATGCACTAATAATGGCAATTAATGAGACAAAACTTGACCAATGTCTGAAAGTTAAAATAGTAAGACTTCAACTGGCAGTCTGGTCTTTCTTTTAACAGTGAAATGATACACTCCATGATAAAAAAGAAACGTTTTTTTGTATACACATGGGCTCAATAAATCATTTCGGAAAATATTTCACTCATTCCTCTCTCTATGTTATCTACATACACATATGTGCTAGGTATTAAATATGTACAGCATAGGATCTAAACTACTTGGAGCAGAACAGTCTTACATGTCCTTTTCCTTGTGTTGCCACTCTGTAATTTAAGAGTGTTCAGACTTAGGTTGTGGAAGACAGACACAACTAAAGACAAGAGCATGAAATGATGGTCGTCAATTCCAAACTGTGGCCCGGACAAACTGTTTGATCAAAGATACACTGACTGCTTGCCCTGATGTTGACTGTAGACTGTCCCCTCAGAAGGAATCATTAAACCTCCACTGTGTGTTTAATGTGAGAAAGTGCTGCTTTGATCATATGATGCCGGTTCAGCATGTTAACAAACTAGCACGGCACACAACACAGGACAGCTTTCTCAAAATCTGTTGAACAACAAACCCTGGTAAGACTAAACAACTGTTTTGATTATATTTGGCCATTATAAAATCCCGTATTATAGTTCTAACGTTTAACCATAACGTTGTTTGGAGACAGGAATGCATAGCTTCGCTAGCTTAGCCTAGCTTAGCTAAGGTTAAGACTTATAAAACGGGATTTTATAATGGCCAAATATATTCAAAACAATTGTCCAGCCTTACCTATGAAATGTAATCCCGCGGGATCTGGTTTGGAGCGTACAGCGGTTTGTACAGCCCCAAGCAGCACAAGAGTGAGGCATTTTTATGCACTTCTCTCCATAGACATGTATATGCTTCACTCCACAGCAGAGCCTCTCGCAATATGGCGGCGACGTTGACGTACGTCTACCCATATGTCTATGCAAGTCACGAATCTGAGGTCTGCATTGAACCGAATCGAAAGTCGTGTGACCGAACACGTCACATTTGACTGAAGTGAGACTTCAGTCAGCTCGCAAACTTTGAGAGAATGAGTGATATGTTGCCTATTCAATCCATGTACTAATCATTTAAATCGCAGCTTTTTACATTCATGTAATCGCACAGACTGTAATTAGATTAATCGTGCAGCTATAATTTGTACCACATTTTACTGGACACGTTACAGGTCGTGTGCTCTTTTAAAAGACATGTCAAATGCTCTTTTAAGTGCGATACAAGTCCTTTCACTGTGTGAAATTGGCGCATACAGCGAAATTGCACATTTGAATTCTGTAACAACTGCTGCAGCAATAGCGGGAGGTGTAGGTGTGTTATGTACACGATAGAAATGAGCTTTAAAAGCTGCATAAGTACAAAAATGTCTGCTTGCAGTCAGCGCTAACACATTTGAAAAAGCAATATTTTCATGTTTTGTCTGGATATCCGCCTGATGTGTTGCATGATCTCTTCGAAGGTATAGTGCCCCTAGAAATAGCACTGTGCCTAAGAGTATTCATTCACAACAAATACTTCACTCTTGAAGAGCTGAACAAATGAATCAAAGAGTTCCCATATAAATGGTCAGACAAAACCGATGCACCACAGCCTGTCCCTGTGAACTTTGCCCAACGGAAAAGTGTGGGTGGCAATGCCCACGAGAACTGGGCTTTGCTGCGACTCTTGCCACTTATGGTTGGATCGAAAATCCCTGAGGGTGACACAGCATGGGAAGTGCTTCTTGTGCTCAGAGACATTGTTGAGCTTGTTGTAAACCAAGTCCACACAGAGGAGACCATTTGCTTCCTGGACAGCAAGATATCTGAGCATAAACACAGGTTTCTCATGGTTTTCCCAGAGCAACGCCTCATCCCAAAACACCATTTCCTTGAACATTATGCAGAACTTATCAGGGCTTATGGTCCTCTGGTGTCACTGTGGACAATGCGGTTTGAGGCAAAGCACAGCTTTTTCAAGCGTGTTGTCAGACATACTCGTAGCTTTAGAAATATTCTGCTGTCACTTGCTATGAAACATCAGTTGTTGCTTGCTTATAACCAACATGATTCCAGAGCTGTCAGACCTTTACTACAGGCTACAACACTGTCTACAGTGGATGTTCATGTGCTGAGAGAGGATATCCAAGAAGCACTGCTGGCCAAGTTTCCTGGTGAGACATGTGTCCAGATAGCCAAAAGTGTGTGTTACAGGGCCACCAAGTACACTAGTGGAATGATCCTGGCTAATGGTTCCACTGGTGGTCTACCAGATTTTGGGGAGTTGATTCAGATTGTGGTTTTGAAGGGCAGTGTTGGATTCATAGTGAAAGGTATAACTGCTTGGTCAGTTGAGCATCTGAGGAGCTATGTGCTTGAGAAAAATGGTCCAGTGAAAGTCATAGAGCCAGCTGAGCTATCAGACATGGTCCCCTTAATTTCTTACATCTTTGGTGGAACAACCATTATGACTCTTAAGCGCAGCATTTGTGTTTCATAGATTCAATGATACAAACTCGCATTCCTACTATTTTCAGACATGGCATATAGTTAATGGGCTCCTGATTTCCATACCTAAGGATCAAATTTTATATGCTCTTTACATTATTCACCATTTAGCTGTTACTAAGAATTACAGAAACATTTTACAAACATTTAATCTATAGGTTGCATAATGTCACAATCGGCTCAACTCCGAGTGATCCTTGCAGATCACGATGTCCGTAAAGTCGTACTACCATCTGGAATCCCTGAGATGGTGGATGACCTTCAGTCATTCGTGATACCTTTTCCATTGGAAGAGACTTCTGTCTTCACTATAAAGATGCTGATTTTGGTGATGAGTTTTTCACCCTTGTATCTACAACTGACCTTAAGAACAAGGACACAATCAAGATTGTGTTTCTCCAGAACCAAGAGCCTACAGTAACCTTAACCTTAAATGATGTGACTGACACTAATGTGACTAATGTGACTGATCATCCCCCTGAAGAGCACTTTGTCAAGTAATGACACACTGATTTTTTCTTCATCTGAAGATAGTCAAGGGCACCGTTACCAACGCTGGCCTGTTCAGTTTCCGATTCCAAGGTTTTCTGACCTCACAGAGATCCAAATTCAGTCAGCCAATGAGCGCTTCCAAAAATATGGGACTCTTCTCCCTACAAAAGATTTCATTCCACTGCTTCCTGACATCCTTGGAAAACTAGCAGAAGCTATTTATAAGTATACCGCTTATCCATCAAGTCTGCAGATCAGTGAGGTTGCAGAGGCCCTGACTCTAAAGCATCCCTGCCTGAAAGAACCGGGGTCCTTCAATGGGTCCTATGGATGGGCGCAGCGTCTAAAATATAAGATGAACAATTTCAGAAGCAAGCTTAGAGGTCTCGGCTGCCCTGAAGTTGAAGTAAACTCACTGAAGAGGAAAACAAAACATGACCAATATCCGGCAAAGAATGTTAAAAAAACCAAAGAAGGCTGAGGTGAACTACCTACCCCCTCATGCTTCAGGTGAAAGTAGTGAAAGTTTGGAAAAAGAGAGAGTCGAGCTCCTGAGTGAAGTGATGAAAAGGGACAACTCCAGGGTGGTAGCTCAGAAAATGGCCAAAACGTTCAGCCTTCGTCGGGAGGAAATAGTGAAAGAGGCCCCTGCCATCAGTGACTTCATCAAGCGCTGGCCTGCACTTTTTACTGAGGCACAGGTGAGATAATAAAATGTTTCTTAAATCAATATTTTTGTACTGTGAATTGATAAATTGTGGATACATGTTCACAAATTGAAGTCAAATAACAAAAAAAAATTAGAAATAAATACATTTAGATTTGAATGTATACAAATACACATTTACATGTTTTATTTCTGCATCATTTATACATACTTATGTCTCTTGGGGTATTTTACACTGCTGTGCCCTGCAGATATGTGAAGAATTCAAGAGGATAACAACAGTTAGCCTTAAATCAACCTTTCTGGCCAAGCTTGACCAATGCACCCCAAATCTGATGGCCTTGACCCAGTCAAAAGGAGGAGCTGCAGGCTTGAAGATAAGGCAGATTAAGGACGTGCTTCAGCAGGTATAATGACTAAATTTATTTTGAATAGACCTTTATTTTAATCTGCCTCACTGTTTTCATGTCAAATGTCGATATGGCTTCTACGATCAAGGTCCATTGTATACCAACACTAATTTTTTTCAAATTCTTCTTATTTTGGTTACACTTGAATCTGATTTTTAATGAACACCGTATCTATTTTTCCATCAATCAGGACAACACAGTTGAAAAGCGCAGAGAAATTGCCATTTGCTGCCTCATAGTCTATCTTGGAGAGAAGGAGGAGGATCTTTTCAAACTGTACAGCGTAAGTACTTGAGTACTTTTTTAGGGTCTGTATGAGGGTCTGGTTTTCCTTTCAGGGGTGAGTATTATTAGAGTATTATTATTTGATTTTCTTTTAAAAGTTGAAAAACAAAAACATTAAAAACAAAGTTTTTAATTTTTTTCATTTTAGACATTACAATGAAATGAACAAAAGGTCCTGTTACAAAGGTCCTGTTCCAAAAACAAAATCAAACCCTTATCAAATTTTTGTTTATTTGATAGTAAAGAATATGTGAAAATGCCTTGCATTTTCAACTTAGAAATGAAAATTAAATAAACACTCGTTTTGTTTTCAATACATGCCCCTGAACGAAAAATCCAACGCCAAAACATACATGGACCCTTTAGCCTTCGTGGGTAGAGATATGGCCATTTCAATCTTGTGCACCAGTCTCCTGTGGGCTAGGCGTTGAAGTACATGGTCACCATGCATTCCCTTATGCATGTCATCCTGAAGAGCTTGAGCTATGTATTTTATGCATCCTGACATCTTTTAATTTCTCTTACAAGGATGTGGAGGAGCTCAACGCAGACCTTGCAATGCAAGTGATGAAGATTGCTATCGTTGGTGATGGCGTGCAACCATCATAGTTGAGGGATCCAAGATCCTGGAGGGGATTGATGTTGCCAGATCCTGTGCTTTGCTCATGGGAGTAATCTACGCTCTTAACCTTACCTATCCCAAGCACTTGAAATTGACCTTTGAGGTATTTCAGAAGCTATGCCTTGAGCTTGATGCACAAAAAGCCAGCTCTAAAGTAATGAATCTCAAGTTTGGTATTTTCTAGAGCAGACTTGATCGACCTTTCGTGAGGGAAAGTTTCACATCACACACGCACCTGTTCTTTTTTTCTATATTTCTGGTGCCAGTTCATGCATTGGGTTTTACCAAATTTTATAACAATGTTCTTCAAAAGCTCATGTTTTGTGTCTAGTCTACAAATGCTGCTGTTTGCACGTTTTTAAGGAATTTGAGTTGTGGTTAATTTCTCCCTCTACTTCTGTGTTCTGAGGGTATTGGTGTGTTTTGAACTTCATACGCAGTGCCCTCTTTAGCTGCTGTTAATCTGGAAGGTGAATAGTCGAAGATTGATAAGAATAAAGATGATTATGTAAGAATACTGGAAAAGTTGAATGAAAGAAGCTTTGCTCATTTTATGTTTAAATTAGTATATTTAATGTGTGGCAATCTGCCACCTCTTGTTTTGATTCACTTTCATGTGTTCAAGTCAAAGAATGGTGATCCATGTACAGGGTCTTACTACATTTTATAACACTGTTCCTCATAAGGAACAGTGGAACGTATTTTGCATCAGCTGATTTCACTCAGCCACCTTCAAACCACCAAACAAAGAAACACGACATCCTCATCTTCCTCGGATTGTGTTATAATCATTTAACTGCTTCTTGCTTCACAAAGACAGCAAGGTTCTGTAGCTACACCTCATTTCTGGGGGATCCCTTTTCTGATGGTCATGACACAAGAGAAGACACAGCACATGGCAACTTAATTTCTTTTGGAAAAAAGTTTGATCATCAAGTATCCAACTGTCTTAGAACCTTGACTACTCAAGGTTATAGTACAACCAAACGACCAAGGTTGTAGTGTTGAGAGACTTAGCCTTCTGGGAAACAGTAAAATGCCCTTATTATAGGAATTTCTTGCAGGGATCATATAGGGATCGTACTAATTGGGTCTGTCAGGAAGACAGACCATTTATTATTGTGCTGAGAATGGCAAAAAAGAACATTAAAGAACGTTAAAGACCGCCACGTGAAGACCGTCAAACGTAAAGAAACAACGGATTTGTAAAATAAAACTTCTTTGAAGTGATACTGCAGTACCACAGTAAAGAAGCCCCATTTTACAAATCCCATGCCCGCAGCTGTGACCAATGCCCGGACAGACCCATCAAAATTTCCCCTGGAATTTTGGCTTCTAGTTTTAATTAGAAATGTATTTTATTATGACCAAAAAGCTACTTAATAAAATATCATGTTGGATCAACTTAAATACCTGCATTCTTTTTGACAATTATTAAGTTCATGTAACTTAGAAATGTGTTTTGTTGTGGCTAAAAAGCTACTTCCCCATACTCAAAAATATTGCTTTGAATTAATGTAATTCTGCCAGGAGTTGGCTTAACTTAAAAACTCTAGTGGAAAACGTTAACATATCTTTTTGAGTCAAACTAACGTTTTACTGTCGACCGTAAACTTCTACAGAGAGTGATGACACTCTCCTGCCCTCAAAATCTAGAACGTCCCAGCTTAAACAACTCCTTCTTCCTTAACAACTCGACTACCTCCGTTTCTATCTCATTAATATTAAACTTAACCTCAAGATGCAGTTTAACGGCTTCTTGAAAACCTCATCCAGAAACGTTTAATAAAGAGTTTAATAAAGAGTTTAACAAAGAGACTTTTTTTAAACGTGTTCTTGTAAACATCATCCAAAAAAGTTTAATAAAGAGTTTAATAAAGAGACGTTTTGTGAAGTGGCTTCTTGAAAACATCATCCAGAAACGTTTAATAAAGAGTTTAATAAAGAGACTTTTTTTAAACGTGTTCTTGTAAACATAATCCAGAAACATTTAATAAAGAGTTTAATAAAGAGACTTTTTTTAAACGTAAACATTGTAAACATCATCCAAAAAAGTTTAATAAAGACTTCTTTTTATTTAAAACGTCTTTTTTGAAATGGCTTCTTGAAAGCATCATGGGAAAACTATTTAAGCAGATTTTACACGTATAAACCACATATTCAAAAATATAATGTCAAATGCACCAAGGGAGACGTTAGTAGCAGACAAAGATAAAGAAGAATCCGGTACGGAATTGAATGAAAAGATTGAGGCGCTTGGGGTCCAGTTTAGAAACCCCTTTGAAGACTATGAGCTCCTAGAGGTCATCGGGAAGGGGGTATCTTGCAAGGTTCACAAGGCCCGGCATAGAAAGACCGGTCAAATTGTTGCACTGAAAATTCTAAACCCTAAAAAACCGAGAGACTGAAGAGTTGAATCCAGCGAAACGTCACCAGTCTCCATCTGCAGTTGTGTACTGGTCATAAATGGCCTCCTGATAGACCTGCACAATGCAAAAGCCGCCATAAACATAATAGATTTCACTGTTAAATTACATTAATGACTCGTGGTTTTCTTTATTCATTTAATTTGGCAGAAAATCAAACCTACAGCAGTCTTCTCAACCGGTT
>NC_041709.1:35748665-35836754 GCF_900700375.1 Denticeps clupeoides
CAATTTAATTCCAGTTTCAACAACTTAATTCCAGTTTCTTCTATTTAATTCCAGTTTCTACAATTCAGATAAAAAAATATTCAATTCAGGTTTGTTCAGTTCAGATTCAAAAATATTCAATTCAATTCAAGTTTGTTCAATTCAGATTCAAAAATATTCAATTCAACTTTGTTTCAATTCAGATTCAATCATTGAAAAATTCAAATCAATGAGCCTCTTGACATTCATGCACATATTCCATCATTAACAGACACATCCAACATGAACAATCCTCACGTTTCCTATCAGAACGTAGGACATTTCCCAGCTGAACGATTGCGTATTTATAATTATTTCGTTTTAATTTGCCGGAGGTGTGCGTGTGTCTGCAGGATACTGGAGGAAGCAGCTGGATCACGTCTGCGCTCACCTGCGCAGCTACGCACAGAACCACCCGGAGTTCAGAGCCCTGATTGGAGAGCCTCGCATGGGCCGGGTACACAGCAACACCAACATTTATTCCCTGTTTAGTCCATAATCACATACAGTACGTCTCGATGGCCTTTGACAGACCTTCCAGGGTAGAGTGAGCCTGCAGATGGTGACAGTGCAGGGCTGGTGATGATTTGTCCAAGAAGAGAAAAAGTCCTACAGTTGTAGAGGTGGACAAGTCCACAGTGTAGTATAGAGCATCTGTCCATGTTTGGAGGTGCTGGACAGGGCAGAGTAGGTTTTAATCCAGTGTCATGGTGGACATTACGGGTCCATTATGATTCTACTGGTCCATTTGAAGACCCCTGAAGCTGTATTTGTTACGGTGGTGGTTGCTGTTACGACTGGATTGACAACATGAACAATCATCAGGAGGATAAACCAACCGAACCAGCAGGTGTCTACCAGCGCCACACGCTGCTCTGGGGACTTCATGCTGTGATGTTTTGGTGTGTGCAGATGGTTTCCGCGGTGATAGAGGAGGACAGCTACGAGGTCAGCATCAGAATCAATTTAGTCTCGGCAACGGCCGAAAGCGCTGAGGTACGAGCTCGGCCCTGCCGGGGGGGGCTAGTCTGGCTTCGTAAAAAGTCTGCTCACCACCAACTTCATCAGCACAATCGTCCTGTCTCAGGTGTCGGATGCAGCCCAGAAGTCGGTGGAGATGTCTTCAGGGACTCCCAACCTCAGTAGTGTGACTGAGGGAGCCGGCGGTGAGCAGTCAACCTCTCTCTCTCTCTCTCTCTCTCTCTCTCTCTCTCTCACACACAGTATTCATCGCAAACATGTTCATTTTTCTGTGGCAGCGTGTGACACTGCAACCAACAGGAAGAAGGGGAGGAGCCACAGGAAGAGCTGGACTTCAACTACGGCTGAGGAGGAGCTGGTAAAGTTCACCGCGCCTTGCTGACACTGTACAGATACTAAATAAGATTGGTTTCCCCTATTACGAATTTTTTTTTGCGCTTATATATCGGTCTGGTTGGTCCCATAATATTGTATCTGAAATTCTGAAATCGATCCTTGGTGCAGAATTACAGCCACACAGCGAGATCTCCCGCTGGTTCTTCAGAGTCTCGCATGAGCATTTCTGCTCTTTTTAACATCCAATCACAAAGCGACTGCAACGCTTCACACATTTGGAAGCCATGACGGTCGGTGGAGATAATGTTTTATGGGGAGGAGTGGGAAAAGCACGAGAAATGGGAGGTAACCTTTCCCCTTATGACATCATAAGGGGACAAATTCTCTGAACGGTGAAGCAGAAAGACTAATACACTCTTTATACATATTTACATTTACTGCATTTACCAGACGCCCTTATCCAGAATGACTTACAATCAGTAGTTACAGGGACAGTCCCCCCCTGGAGACACTCGGGGTTAAGTGTCTTGCTCAGGGACACAATGGTAATAAGTGGGATTTGAACCTGGGACTTCTGGTTCATAGGTGCGTGTGTTACCCACTAGGCCGCTACCACCCAAACCATATCACCATTTCTAGCCACTGCAGGACTATAGACAGGCTCGGGGAACTCGTATTAATGTTTAATAATCCCACAAAGTCACATTTTCATAGTACAATTTCTGTTTTCGGTCCTTCAGCCACCTTTGGACAGGCACTTGTTAAAGGAGGTGGGGCCAGATGGGACAGGACATGTCACTGAAGTTCAGCAGCTGCTGGAGGAGGTATGAGAAGAGAGTACCGGGCCTTTTTATACAAAGAGCCTCCGCTCTTTACTGGCCATTCATAGGTGCAGAGGACATCGTGACCCGTAACATTACAACTAGTTCCGTCTTCCGCTGCTTCACAGTCCAGTTCTGATGCTCACGTGACCATCGTAGACTAAAAAAATGAACTATAGAATCGACGCAAAAAAGCGGAACAAATTGCATTTATTTTTTTAGCTAATTTGTATGCAATATTTTTTAGTGAATAATATCTTGCATTTAAAGTTATGAAATACTCAGCAGTGGTAATTAGTCAAATCTACCCAACACGTGTCTGCATATTATTGTAAAAAAAGGTAGTATTTATTAGGAAGTAATTTAATAATTAGCGCGATAAGTCACAGCTTCCCAGAGCCAAAATGCAGCAGCACTCAGGACGTGGGCGATTCCTGCTGCGCGTTAACCTGCTGGTTACGGCCTATCGGGACACGCCCATGTTAACTTGTGTCGGGTCACCCTGCACGTACGGACGCGAGCACACGAGATAGAAACATGGTCCGGCTGCACTTGTCTTTGGGCTGTAAGGATTTGAAAAGATTTCTTCTCGTTGTAGCACGCGACACGAGCGAGAAACGCTGCAGGATTCGCGTTACGTGCACGACTTTCGCAATTCCTACCTGGAAAAGCACGGTTCAATTCACCATTAAATCCAACTCTGGAACATCAGTGGATGTGATTGGCTGTAAACTCCGGCCACCCTCCTACGCGTCACGTAAATCTGATTTTGAGTCGAGAAATGCGTTTGTTCCATTTATTTTTAAGTCAGAAATTATATTTGTGAATCTTGTTACCTTTGTTGCTGAATCGAGAAATATATTCGTGGACGGTGCGATATTTATTAGTCAATTTTGAAACTCCATAATTAAGAGACTGATAATAGAAATAGAGTAGATTTTATTTTGTGAAAACTACTTAGAAACATTCTAATAACTAGTCTGTTTAATCTATTAGGGGTCAATACATTTAACCGCAAACTCATTTTCAACCTCAGCTCCTAATTTTAATGATTCAAAATGTTGACATCATCAAATTCACAATATAGCTGCTCATACACTTTCAAACTGGGTAGTGCGGGTGTGATTTACCTCATTATTTACTGGCCAATAAAGCGAAGTATTTATCACTCAACATAATATTTATTTATTTTTACAGTGTAGGACCTTGTTGTACCAGGCAAGGTCGGCATGCTATTGGCTGAGTGTTAATAAATAACTCCGCCCATGGTGTTCTGCGTCGTTTGCGCTCATCCCGTAGAAAACGACGAACCTTCGCCGGTCCCGCGATTACGGTCACGATGCATCCCATCAATGTTCCAATAAAGAGGTTCAGGTCTCGTTGATGTGCTACAACGAGAAGAACGCCACACTTCCAACCACGTCAGTCTCGTGGACCAAACGTTCACGTGACGCCTGATCAGGTCAGTGGGATTCAGTGGATCCTTTTCGTACACCTTCACAGGGAGCAGACCCCTCCTGCCTGGACCGGGACGGGAACTCGGCTCTTGCTGTTGCGGTGATGAACGGTCACCACGACGTCATTCCTGTTCTGGTGCAGAAAGGAGCCGACGTCAACTTCCAGTCTGGAACGTGAGGATGGAAACGTCACCTCCACGACTAAACCCCCGGATCATATACATGAACATGTTTCTTCACGCGGTGATGGACCTCGGATGTTCAGGAGGAGGTGGTAACCTGTGGTGCTCTCCTCTTTCAGACTGAAGGACACGGCCCTGCATGTGGCAGCAGCTCTGGGAAGTGACGGCCTGAAATGTGCCGAGACTCTGCTGGGGTAACAACTGTGTTGGTAACATCCGGGTAACTCGGGTATTTTTATTTGTTGAAGTGGAATTTCTGGGTGCAGGTGCAACGCGAGCCTGAGGAAGAAGAACGGGCGTGGCCAGAGCGCGTACGACGTGGCCGTCAGCTCCGGCTGCGGCGACCTGATCTCCCTCATGGCGGCCAGGACCGGCCAGGGTCTGCTCAACAGACTCGCCCAACCCAGGAGCGCCCCAAACCCTGGTGACTTCTGACAGAGCCCCAAACCTCCTACCTTCATACCAACCCAGGAGCGCCCCAAACCCCATACCTTCATACCAACCCAGGAGCGCCCCAAACCCCCGTACCTTCATACCAACCCAGGAGCGCCCCAAACCCCCGTACCTTCATACCAACCCAGGAGTGCCCCAAACCTTCTACCTTCATACCAACCCAGGAGCGCCCCAAACCCCCGTAACTTCATACCAATCCAGGAGCGCCCCGAACCCCGGTAACTTCATACCAACCCAGGAGCGCCCCAAACCCCGGTAACTTCATACCAACCCAGGAGCGCCCCAAACCCTGGTGACTTCTGACAGAGCCCCAAACCTCCTACCTTCATACCAACCCAGGAGCGCCCCAAACCCTGGTGACTTCTGACAGAGCCCCAAACCTCCTACCTTCATACCAACCCAGGAGCGCCCCAAACCCTGGTGACTTCTGACAGAGCCCCAAACCTCCTACCTTCATACCAACCCAGGAGCGCCCCAAACCCTGGTGACTTCTGACAGAGCCCCAAACCTCCTACCTTCATACCAACCCAAGAGCGCCCCAAATCCCCGTACCTTCATACCAACCCAGGAGTGCCCCGAACCCTGGTGACTTCTGACAGAGCCCCAAACCTCCTACCTTCATACCAACCCAGGAGCGCCCCAAACCCTGGTGACTTCTGACAGAGCCCCAAACCTCCTACCTTCATACCAACCCAGGAGCGCCCCAAACCCTGGTGACTTCTGACAGAGCCCCAAACCTCCTACCTTCATACCAACCCAAGAGCGCCCCAAACCCCCGTACCTTCATACCAACCCAGGAGTGCCCCAAACCCTGGTGACTTCTGACAGAGCCCCACGCCTCCTACCTTCATACCAACCCAGGAGCGCCCCGAACCCCCGTACCTCCATTCCAACCCAGGAGCGGCCCGAACCCCCGTACCTTCATACCAACCCAGGAGCGCCCCAAACCCTGGTGACTTCTGACAGAGCCCCACGCCTCCTACCTTCATACCAACCCAGGAGCGCCCCGAACCCCCGTACCTCCATTCCAACCCAGGAGCGGCCCGAACCCCCGTACCTTCATACCAACCCAGGAGCGCCCCGAACCCCCGTACCTTCATACCAAACCAGGAGCGCCCCAAACCTTCTACCTTCATACCAACCCAGGAGCGCCCCAAACCCTGGTGACTTCTGACAGAGCCCCACGCCTCCTACCTTCATACCAACCCAGGAGCGCCCCGAACCCCCGTACCTTCATTCCAAACCCCGGTAACTTCATACCAACCCAGGAGCGCCCCGAACCCCCGTACCTTCATTCCAAACCCCGGTAACTTCATACCAACCCAGGAGCGCCCCAAACCCTGGTGACTTCTGACAGAGCCCCAAACCTCCTACATTCATACCAACCCAGGAGCGCCCCAAACCCTGGTAACTTCATACCAACCCAGGAGCGCCCCAAACCCCCTACCTTCATACAAACCCAGGAGCGCCCCAAACCCCCTACCTTCATACAAACCCAGGAGCGCCCCAAACCCCCTACCTTCATACCAACCCAGGAGCTCCCCAAACCCTGGTGACTTCTGACAGAGCACCACGCCTCCTACCTTCATACCAACCCAGGAGCGCCCCGAACCCCCGTACCTTCATACCAACCCAGGAGCGCCCCGAACCCCCGTACCTCCATTCCAACCCAGGAGCGGCCCGAACCCCCGTACCTTCATACCAACCCAGGAGCGCCCCGAACCCCCGTACCTTCATACCAAACCAGGAGCGCCCCAAACCTTCTACCTTCATACCAACCCAGGAGCGCCCCAAACCCTGGTGACTTCTGACAGAGCCCCACGCCTCCTACCTTCATACCAACCCAGGAGCGCCCCGAACCCCCGTACCTTCATTCCAAACCCCGGTAACTTCATACCAACCCAGGAGCGCCCCAAACCCTGGTGACTTCATACCAACCCAGGAGCGCCCCAAACCCCCTACCTTCATACAAACCCAGGAGCGCCCCAAACCCCCTACCTTCATACAAACCCAGGAGCGCCCCAAACCCCCTACCTTCATACAAACCCAGGAGCGCCCCAAACCCCCTACCTTCATACAAACCCAGGAGCGCCCCAAACCCCCTACCTTCATACAAACCCAGGAGCGCCCCAAACCCCCTACCTTCATACCAACCCAGGAGCGCCCCAAACCCTGGTGACTTCTGACAGAGCCCCAAACCTCCTACCTTCATACCAACCCAGGAGCGCCCCAAACCCTGGTGACTTCTGACAGAGCCCCAAACCTCCTACCTTCATACCAACCCAAGAGCGCCCCAAACCCCCGTACCTTCATACCAACCCAGGAGTGCCCCAAACCCTGGTGACTTCTGACAGAGCCCCACGCCTCCTACCTTCATACCAACCCAGGAGCGCCCCGAACCCCCGTACCTCCATTCCAACCCAGGAGCGGCCCGAACCCCCGTACCTTCATACCAACCCAGGAGCGCCCCGAACCCCCGTACCTTCATACCAAACCAGGAGCGCCCCCAAACCTTCTACCTTCATACCAACCCAGGAGCGCCCCAAACCCTGGTGACTTCTGACAGAGCCCCACGCCTCCTACCTTCATACCAACCCAGGAGCGCCCCGAACCCCCGTACCTTCATTCCAAACCCCGGTAACTTCATACCAACCCAGGAGCGCCCCGAACCCCCGTACCTTCATTCCAAACCCCGGTAACTTCATACCAACCCAGGAGCGCCCCAAACCCTGGTGACTTCTGACAGAGCCCCAAACCTCCTACATTCATACCAACCCAGGAGCACCCCAAACCCTGGTAACTTCATACCAACCCAGGAGCGCCCCAAACCCCCTACCTTCATACAAACCCAGGAGCGCCCCAAACCCCCTACCTTCATACAAACCCAGGAGCGCCCCAAACCCCCTACCTTCATACCAACCCAGGAGCTCCCCAAACCCTGGTGACTTCTGACAGAGCACCACGCCTCCTACCTTCATACCAACCCAGGAGCGCCCCGAACCCCCGTACCTTCATACCAACCCAGGAGCGCCCCGAACCCCCGTACCTCCATTCCAACCCAGGAGCGGCCCGAACCCCCGTACCTTCATACCAACCCAGGAGCGCCCCGAACCCCCGTACCTTCATACCAAACCAGGAGCGCCCCAAACCTTCTACCTTCATACCAACCCAGGAGCGCCCCAAACCCTGGTGACTTCTGACAGAGCCCCACGCCTCCTACCTTCATACCAACCCAGGAGCGCCCCGAACCCCCGTACCTTCATTCCAAACCCCGGTAACTTCATACCAACCCAGGAGCGCCCCAAACCCTGGTGACTTCTGACAGAGCCCCAAACCTCCTACATTCATACCAACCCAGGAGCGCCCCAAACCCTGGTAACTTCATACCAACCCAGGAGCGCCCCAAACCCCCTACCTTCATACAAACCCAGGAGCGCCCCAAACCCCCTACCTTCATACCAACCCAGGAGCGCCCCAAACCCTGGTGACTTCTGACAGAGCACCACGCCTCCTACCTTCATACCAACCCAGGAGCGCCCCGAACCCCCGTACCTTCATACCAACCCAGGAGCGCCCCGAACCCCCGTACCTTCATACCAACCCAGGAGCGCCCCGAACCCCCGTACCTTCATACCAAACCAGGAGCGCCCCAAACCTTCTACCTTCATACCAACCCAGGAGCGCCCCAAACCTCCTACATTCATACCAACCCAGGAGTGCCCCAAACCCTGGTAACTTCATACCAATCCAGGAGCGCCTCAAACCTCCTACATTCATACCAACCCAGGAGAGCCCCAAACCCTGGTAACTTCATACAAACCCAGGAGCGCCCCAAACCCTGGTGACTTCTGACAGAGCCCCAAACCTCCTACCTTCATACCAACCCAGGAGCGCCCCAAACCTCCTACCTTCATACCAACCCAGGAGGTGTGAAGTGATCCGTGCTGAACATGTAGAGTTAATTTGTGTCTTAATTTCATCCGTGTTAAAATATGAGGAAAGAACGGAGCCGAGAACTGTTGCATTTTGAAGTGTTGTTATTACAGACAAAAATACTCAAACGAAAAAGCAACACGTAGCAGAAGCAGCGGTTCAGATCTCCACAGCCACGTTCAGACGATGCCGTATAATACCAAAAAGAAGAAGAGTTTGTTCTGCTGGTCTGGAGTCAGAAGGACGTTACCCAGAGTGCACTTCTCCCCGTCAGCGGCGGAGGCGCAGGAAGAAGGCGTGCCGGCACTCCTTGCTGTCCACGGGGTAGTACTTGTCGTAGAAGTCCAGGATGTACTCCTCCGTCTTGAAGCCCAACTTCTGGTAGAGCAGCATGGCCGGGTTGCTGGCCGACACGTGCAGGGTCACGTCCTTCCCCATGCAAGTCTGCGGAGGCGGGGACACGGTGAGGGCGGGGACACCGCGCCGGGCGGTTAGTAGCGGGGGCCGGGCGCCGCCTACCTGTATGAGGTGGTAGATCATGAACGTGGCGATGCCAGCTCTCCTCCACTCCGGGTGCACCAGCAGGAAGGAGATGTAGGCCTCGTTGTACTTCACGTCCGGCACCATGAAGCCGAACCCGATCACCACCTTCTTATAGAGCGCCACCACGCTGAAGTCCGGGTACTGCAGGCACTCGGACAGGTCCACGCCTGCACAGAGCAGGAGGAGGAAGAGGCACGCCCTGAACCATCTCGCCATGTCCCACGTGGCCTAGCGATCATGGTACAACTAGAGCCGTTAAAAAGCCTTCATGCTAAATATGCGCGGTGCGAAGAAGAAAGAAAAACGAATACGGGTAATTTTCTAAAGTACTCGTAGTCGTTAAAAGTCCCCCGGTGCCGGGGACCGGTACCACGGTCCGAGAAATGGCGTGTCTCCTCCACGTCCAGACATGATGTGCCCAGCCGCCGCTACACTGCCAGCCTGCTCTGCGGTTAGGTTCACCGCGGATATTCGGAGAGGCCGCGTTAGCCCCGCCTCGCTAATTAGCATAACGAAGCCACGCCTCCAAACTAGACCCTTTTTAATAAATTATATAACTGACGCTGTTACCTGTAAATTTAAATAATGTTTTTATTAAGTTCTCGGATCCTGGCTTCTATTTTAATAAAAGCAATGAAACGGCATTTAAGTCAAGTTTACTTTGATTGTTGTTCTCTTTAAATTGGTATAAGAAAGTATTCTGGGGGACCTTGTTTTTTATATTTTGTAATTTTACATTTCCAGCATTTACCAGACGTCCTTATCCAGAGCGACTTATTCAGTATTTACAGGGACAGTCCCCCCCTGGAGACACTCAGGGTTAAGTGTCCTGCTCAGGGACACGATGGTAGTAAGTGGGGTTTGAACCTGGGTCTTCTGGTTCACAGGCGAGTGTGTTACCCGCTAGGCTACTAGCACCCCATTAGTCCCGTATCGGAATGTGAAGAAACCAACGTTTTTTCATAAACGATATCTAAATTAAAACGTATAAACAGCTTTATTAGTCAATTAATGTGGATAAAACAGGACAAATGAATAAATATATAAGTAGTGGTGGCCTAGCGGTTAAGGAAGCGGCCCCGTAATCAGGAGGTTGCCGGTTCGAATCCCGATCTGCCAAGGTACCACTGAGCAAAGTACCGTCCCCACACACTGCTCCCCGGGCGCCTGTCATGGCTGCCCACTGCTCACTCAGGGTGATGGTTAAATGCAGAGGACAAATTTCACTGTGTGCACCGTGTGCTGTGCTGCTGTGTATCATGTTTGACAATCACTTTACTTTCACTATTGCTAGATGAATAATTTGGGCCAGTGGGAGTATTTCACATCGCGGGCGGGACGCTCACCAGGCCAGAAGACGTCGTGGCACATGGCGTTGACGGAGGGGATGTGGTTGGGACGGACGTAGCAGTAGTCCACGGGGCCGTCCGGCTCGGGTGTCCAGCGGGCGTCGCCCCGGTGCGGGTGCGCCCGGATCTCGGCCAGCAGGTTCATCTTCAGCGGTCTGCTCTCGTAGTCCCGCCTACCGAGCAGAGAGAGAGAGAGAGGACCTCTACAAATCACTCCGGGTTTACCAATACAAAATCAATATTAATACCCATATAAATCCACAATCAATCACGCCAACAGACTCGTACGTTTAGAATCTCGGTAACGGGAATAAACAGAAGATGACATGATTTGGAACCGTTTGATTGACGTGTTGGTGGTAAATACCTTATAAACGGTTTTAGGGTGCGTGAAGTGTAGGGACTCTTGATGCTCTGGTCAGTGCTGGCGTCCGATCCCATGAGTCTGTGCCAGAACGACACCGAGTGGTGATGGAAGCTCCGCCTACTGGAGACCGCCGTCTGGACGCGACACACACACCATACAGACACATGCTCAAAAAACACACAAACACACGCACATATACACGCACAAAACACGCACACACAAAACACACACACGCACAAAACACACGCACACACGCACACACGCACAAAACACGCACACAAAACACGCACACGCACAAAACACACGTACAAACACGCACACACGCACAAAACACGCACACACGCACAAAACACACGCACAAAACACGCACACACACAAAACACACGTACAAAACACGCACACACGCACAAAACACGCACACACGCACAAAACACACGCACAAAACACGCACACACGCACAAAACACACGCACACAAACACGCACACACACAAAACACACGCGCACAAAACACGCACACACACAAAACACGCACGCGCACAAAACACGCACGCGCACAAAACACGCACACACACACAAAACACGCACAAAACACGCACACACACACAAAACACGCACAAAACACGCACACACACACAAAACACGCACAAAACACGCACACACACAAAACACGCACACACACACAAAACACACGCACAAAACACGCACACACACAAAACACACGCACAAAACACGCACACAAAACACGCACACGCACAAACACACGTACAAAACACGCACACACGCACAAAACACGCACACACGCACAAAACACACGCACAAAACACGCACACACGCACAAAACACGCACACGCACAAAACACACGCACACAAAACACGCACGCGCACAAAACACGCACACACACACAAAACACGCACAAAACACGCAAACACACACAAAACACGCAACAAACACGCAACACACACACAAAACACGCACAAAACACGCACACACACAAAACACACGCACAAAACACGCACACACACAAAACACACGCACAAAACACGCACAACCCGCAGACAGATATAAATCGGAGCGATAAAGCCGGAGGAGGAGTGGCCTCGGCCGCGGCGACGGTACCTGGAAGCGGTCGAGGATGCGCAGGTCCTGGCTGGTGGTGCGGTATTTGGGGGCGTCGGCCTCCTGGGCGCCGTACACGCCCCCGACCAGGCTGAGGGCGGCGGTGACCGCCTGGTCCACGTCGAACAGGGCGAGGCCCCGCTCCCTTTTGGCCTGGCGCACCAGAAGCTTCCTGTGCAGCCGCTTGGCCTGCGGCGTCACCGCCAGCGCCTGGGGACACGCCTCCAGGCGGCGCAGCAGCACGCGCTCCTCGTACAGGCTGAGGAAGGAGTAGCGGGGGGCGGAGCCGGCCGCGGACTCTGCCGCCGGAGCTCCGCCCCCGTCGCCACCGCCCTTGCCAAGAGGTCCCTTCTTGCCGCGCCCCAGGGACGCGCCGTCGCCGTGGCCTTGCCGACTTGCGGCGATGGCGTCGTCATGGTGATGATGCTCCTCATCCTCGCTCTCCACCTCCTGTTTGATGTGTTGAGCCGGGCGAAGCTTCTTGCGGACGATGAGGGCGGCGCCGGCCAGGGGCATGCTGGGAGGAGGAACGGACTCCATTCCGGGATCAATCATGCCCTCGCCGTCCAGCTCGTCATCATCTAAACACGCCAGGAAGTGACATCGTGACAAAATTACTCAACCAAACCAAAACCAGCAAAACTAAAGTAAAATAAAGTAAAGTAAAAGGAAAGTAAGGTAAGGTAAACTAAGTAAAGTAAAAGTAAAGTAAGGTAAACTAAGTAAAGTACAGTAAGGTAAAAGTAAAGTAAAAGGAAAGTAAGGTAAGGTAAACTAAGGTAAAGTAAGGTAAACTAAGTAAAGTAAAAGTAAGGTAAGGTAAAGTAAAAGTAAAGTGAGGTAAGGTAAACTAAGTAAAGAAAAGTAAAAGTAAACTAAGTAAAGTAAAAGTAATGTAAGGTAAACTAAGTAAAGTAAAGTAAGGTAAGGTAAACTAAGTAAAGTAAAGTAAGGTAAGGTAAACTAAGTAAAGTAAGTAAAGTAAGGTAAACTAAGTAAAGTAAAAGTAAGGTAAGGTAAACTAAGTAAAGTAAGTAAGTAAGGTAAACTAAGTAAAGTAAAAGTAAGGTAAGGTAAACTAAGTAAAGTAAAAGTAAGGTAAGGTAAACTAAGTAAAGTAAAGTAATGTAAGGTAAACTAAGTAAAGTAAGTAAAGTAAGGTAAACTAAGTAAAGTAAAAGTAAGGTAAGGTAAACTAAGTAAAGTAAGTAAAGTAAGGTAAACTAAGTAAAGTAAAAGTAAGGTAAGGTAAACTAAGTAAAGTAAAAGTAAGGTAAGGTAAACTAAGTAAAGTAAAGTAAGGTAAGGTAAACTAAGTAAAGTAAAAGTAAGGTAAGGTAAACTAAGTAAAGTAAAGTAAGGTAAGGTAAACTAAGTAAAGTAAAAGTAAGGTAAGGTAAACTAAGTAAAGTAAGTAAAGTAAAGTAAGGTAAACTAAGTAAAGTAAGGTAAGGTAAACTAAGTAAAGTAAAGTAAGGTAAGGTAAACTAAGTAAAGTAAAAGTAAGGTAAGGTAAACTAAGTAAAGTAAGTAAAGTAAAGTAAGGTAAACTAAGTAAAAGTAAGGTAAGGTAAACTAAGGTAAACTATGGTAAAGTACAGTAAAAAGTACCATCGATGTTCTGAAAGTTCTAGAAAGAGGCGGGGCGGGGCGGGTACCGTGGAACAGCGCCTGGGGCGGCATGGCGTCGGGGATCAGGTCGGCCTCGGACAGCAGGCTGGGCGTGGCCGAGTGAGAGGCGGGCGTGCCGGGGCCGGAGAAGTCTGGCGACGGCGAGGGGGAGGGGCTTGTCAGCGGCGTGCGGTCGGACGAGCTCAGCGAGGAGAAGTCCACCACCTCGCCCTTCTCCAGCACCAGGTCAGGGCGGCGGCCCCGCGCGGCGCAGCTGGACGCCGACGAGGACATTTTGACCGGCGTGGAGGAGGTGCTGCGGTCCTGGTAACCCCCGGCAACGGAGGCGGCCTCTTTCTGGGCTCGGCGGATGTCCTTGGCCTCCTGAGTGCGCGAGCGCTTCTCCTTCAGCTGCATGGCGTTCTCCACCGGGTTCCGTCCACCGCGCTTCCGCAGCCCCTCCACCGTGATGATCGGGTCCAGAGTCGGTTTGGCGGGAGCTGAGGACAGGGACAAAACATACCTTCATGTATCCAGAAGGTAACCTAAACATAATCCAGTCAGTAGTGACAGGGACAGTCCCCCTGGAGACACTCAGGGTTAAGTGTCCTGCTCAGGGACACGATGGTAGAAAGTGGGATTTGGACCTGGGTCTTCTGGTTCATAGTAAGTAGTTACAGGGACAGTCCCCCCCTGGAGACACTCAGGGTTAAGTGTCCTGCTCAGAGACACGATGGTAGAAAGTGGGATTTGGACCTGGGTCTTCTGGTTCATAGTAAGTAGTTACAGGGACAGTCCCCCCCTGGAGACACTCAGGGTTAAGTGTCCTGCTCAGGGACACAATGGTAGTAAGTGGGATTTGGACCTGGGTCTTCTGGTTCATAGTAAGTAGTTACAGGGACAGTCCCCCCCTGGAGACACTCAGGGTTAAGTGTCCTGCTCAGGGACACGATGGTAGTAAGTGGGATTTGGACCTGGGTCTTCTGGTTCATAGTAAGTAGTTACAGGGACAGTCCCCCCTGGAGACACTCAGGGTTAAGTGTCCAGCTCAGGGACACGATGGTAGTAAGTGGGATTTGGACCTGGGTCTTCTGGTTCATAGTAAGTAGTTACAGGGACAGTCCCCCCCCTGGAGACACTCAGGGTTAAGTGTCCTGATCAGGGACACGATGGTAGTAAGTGGGGTTTGAACCTGGGTCTTCTGGTTCATAGTAAGTAGTTACAGGGACAGTCCCCCCCTGGAGACACTCAGGGTTAAGTGCCCTGCTCAGGGACACGGTCGTAGTGGGACTTGGACCTGGGACTTTGGTGTCTTCCGGTTCTTACTCGCTAGGGTACTAGTCACCACTCCATTAAAAATGCTTGTAGTCTAGAACCAGGCTTAATACCGGAACAGGAAACGTGGGTCCGATACCTTTAGCCTTGAGAGACGCCACTGAGCTTTTGTCCCCATCAGGACGCAGCGTGGGGGGCCGGTTCTGCACCAGCTTCCACCAGCCCGGTTCCCCAAACTCCTGGGCCCCCGAACGGAAGAAGGTGGGACTTCCCACAGACAGGCACCCCGCGACCGTGCTCCACCACGTGGACGTCTTCTTCCTGAGGACAAGAACACCACTATGTAGTTACAGGAGCAACAACCCATTATTCAATGGGACAGAACATCTCCAACACGTGAAGCCACGTCCACGTCCTCCTCGCACCTGGAGCCCAGCAGGAAGGTCCAGTGACGGCCGATGAAGGCACAGATGTCCTCCTTCCAGCGGAAGTAGCCCTGCCGCCCGGTGCCCTCCAGGGACAGGTTATACATGGCCAGCATGACCACCTGGGACAGGAGACACGTTCCATCACACAAGCCGGGACAAGTCCACCTACCAAGCGCGGGACCTTGGAGGCCAGTACCTGCTGCCAGGTCAGCCTCATCCTTTCAAAGGTCTCCTTGCCGTCCTCGCAGCAGCCGGAGCAGACGAACTTGAAGAAGTTGTCCCCTTTCAGGTAGCTGGGCTGCTGTCCCCGGAGCTGGGCTGAGCGGGGGAATGGAGGAAGAGGTGGACGTGAGATTTACCGGTGCGTCTCCTGCAGGACACCACGTGCTACGGAACACCAGAGCCTGCTCACCGGCGGGAATCCACTTGTGGCACTTGTCGCAGTAGAAGGACACGTCCTCGGCCCAGCTGCTCTCGCCGTCCTCGCCCACGTCGCTGGTGAGCGAGTCGCCGCTCTGGTCGTGGGACAGGTCCACCGACGCCTGGTCCTCCGACTCCACGATCAGCAGCGTCTCGCCCTCCACCTCGCCCTCCTCCAGGCCCTCGGAGGCGGAGCCGCACATCGCCTCCTCGTCCGCCTGTGGCGCCGAGCTGCGCTGCTCGCCGCCGCCGCCACCGTCCATAGCTGGCGGGAGGGACGCTGTCCAACGGAAATTCAAATTTCAGGTCCGGCTTTGTCAATTCCGAAAACAATACTCGAAAAAAAAAAAATGCCATATTTATATCAATATTTCGTATTTAAATTTATTCCACCAGGCAGTACAGCCAGCAGAAAGACAACTACAACCTGTAGATGGCGCTGTTCCTCACTGTATTTTACACCTTCAGTGAACGGAGGAATTCCGCGATGTTTTAATATCGATACAGGGACACTAACTATCGATATTTTCGTATATATATTTATACCACCGGACAGTGCTGCCTGCAGAGAGACGACTACAACCTCCGCTCCTGTAGATGGCGCTGTTCCTCACTGTATTTTACACCTTCAGTGAACGGAGGAATACCGCGATGTTTTAATATCGATACAGGGACACTAACTATCGATATTTTCGTATATATATTTATACCACCAGACAGTGCTGCCTGCAGAGAGACGACTACAACCTCCGCTCCTGTAGATGGCGCTGTTCCTCACTGTATTTTACACCTTCAGTGAACGGAGGAATACCGCTATATTTTAACATTGATACAGGGACACTAAATATCGATATTTTCGTATATATATTTATACCACCGGACAGTGCTGCCTGCAGAGAGACGACTACAACCTCCGCTCCTGTAGATGGCGCTGTTCCTCATTGTATTTTACACCTTCAGTGAACGGAGGAATACCGCTATATTTTAACATTGATACAGGGACACTAAATATCGATATTTTCGTATATATATTTATACCACTGGACAGTGCTGCCTGCAGAGAGACGACTACAACCTCCGCTCCTGTAGATGGCGCTGTTCCTCACTGTATTTTACACCTTCAGTGAACGGAGGAATATCGCGATGTTTTAATATCGATACAGGGACACTAAATATCGATATTTTCGTATATATATTTATCCCACCGGACAGTGCTGCCTGCAGAGAGACGACTACAACCTCCGCTCCTGTAGATGGCGCTGTTCCTCATTGTATTTTACATATTCAGTGAACGGAGGAATATCGCGATGTTTTAATATCGATACAGGGACACTAAATATCGATATTTTCGTATATATATTTATACCACTGGACAGTGCTGCCTGCAGAGAGACAACTACAACCTCCGCTCCTGTAGATGGCGCTGTTCCTCACTGTATTTTACATATTCAGTGAACGGAGGAATATCGCGATGTTTTAACATCGATACAGGGACACTAAATATCGATATTTTCGTATATATATTTATCCCACCGGACAGTGCTGCCTGCAGAGAGACAACTACAACCTCCGCTCCTGTAGATGGCGCTGTTCCTCACTATTTTACATATTCAGTGAACGGAGGAATATCGCGATGTTTTAATATCGATACAGGGACACTAAATATCGATATTTTCGGTTCATGCTACGTTAGCTGCCGCTCATTAGAACCTCCAGCCCGCCTGAATAAACCGACCTCACACTAGGACCGGTGCTCCGCCGCCGCCGCCGCCGCCGCCCGCCGCTCCGCCTCCAGCTCCCGGGTCAGCGCGATCTGCTCCTCCAGCGAGCGCAGCTTCTCCCGCTTCCGCTCCTGGCGCTCCAGGTCGCGGACGACGCCCTGGCGCAGCCGCTGCGGGGACGCGAGGGAAGGTCAACGCGCGTACACGCACCGCGGGAAAACGCGCCGCTACTTCACCTGGCGGTCCCGGGCCTGCCGCAGGTGCACCCCGGTCACGATACAGGCGGTCAGCAGCACAGACACGCCGAGCGCCGCCTTCGAGGCCCTGGACATCGCTGCTTCTCCACCTGCTCGGGGCTCCGGGCCAGGCTGCTCAGCCGAGCGCCGGATCAGGCAGGAGCAGCAGAGCGCCGAGCGCGTCGAGCGCAGCGTCCACTTCGACTCATCATGGGGAGATCATACCAGACGTTGAAAGATGCTGGATGGTTATACATTTCTCACCACTGCTTCATCTGGTCGCCTGCACTTTCAAGCTTTTTAAAGACAATTAATATCGTATTTATTAATATCGTATTTTCAAACGAGTCTAACACTAACACATGCACACAAAAAATATATTTGTGTGTGTGTATATATATATTTGTTTTCCGTCTATATAACATATTCTCTAGAATGTTTTTTTCTGAGAAGTGAGGCCTTATAGGGGCTCTCAGTTTTGTAAGTCAAAACCTATAGAATCCGAGTGAGAATTGCTGGTGTAAAAGCGTCTGCCAAGTAAAGTAATTCAGTTAAACACCCAGGCACACATTTACATTTACATTTACAGCATTTACCAGACGCCCTTATCCAGAGCGACTTACAATCAGTAGTTACAGGGACAGTCTCCCTGCAGACCTGGCTTCTGGGACTTGTTTGCGAGAATTAAAACCCATTTTGCTCTCCAGACTTGAGCCCGGTCTGACCTTTAACCCCCCCCACAGTTTACTACGGAGTAAACGTCCCCTCCGGCCGATTTGAGGAGTCCGGGGGCGGAGACCAGGAGCCAGCCGCCCCGGCTCCGCCCCTTCCCCCCTCTCTGATGATGTGGCGTTCCTTTCATCTCGCTCGCTCGGCGAGAAGCCACTCCTGGCCAGGCCGGCCAGCTGTTCCGGCCTCATGTGGCACATGCAGGTCGCGGCGAGATGCTGCTCGTTGGGGAGGACGGGGGGCTGTGTGTGTGTGTGTGTGTGTGTGTGTGTTGGCTATTTACCGGACCTGCGTGTTACGTAACGTGGCTTACGCAACGTGTGCTTTTTAGCCGTCAAATTCCGTCCTGGGTCCCAAATACAGGGGCCTGTGGAAGGTCCCATTCACAACGAGCAGTCTGTATGCAGACAGCGCTCATCTGTCCTCCCCCCGTCTGTTTACTCTCCCGCTCGGGCCTTACCCACCAATCAGGCGGCGGTGTTGTCTCTCGCCTGAGAGACGTCTCGCTGTCACCTTTGCCACTCGAACCAGACAACAGAGACGGTTTTGTAACAGCATTACGTCTCCGAACGGGCTTCTCAGGACGCTTTTTATTCCAGATCCATTACATGACATATTTCCCTCTAGTTCCTCTGCCACAGAGGATTGAGTCGGGCCAGGTGTCCCGCTGTGGGGGGGACATGTACTGATCAGTACTCTCCTACATGCTGGATGAAAGGTCTTTCGTCATCTGGAAGGTCTTTCATCATCTGTTAGTGCTGAATGAGACGTAGATCATTCTCGGGACCCTCGGTAATAAAAGTGAAGTGATTGTGAAGCGCAGCACACGGTGACACGGTGCAACATGTCCGCTGTATTTAACCATCAGCCTCGATGAGCAGTGGGCACCATGACAGGTGCCCGGGGAGCGGTGTGTGGGGACAGGACCTTCATCAAGGGGACCTTGGTGGCACCTTGGCGGATCGGGATTCCGTTTCCTTACACGCTAGACCAACTGCTGCCAATAACGGAGACAGGACCAAAAACAGGAGCCTGTCCAGCATGAGGACGAACGTCGACTTGTTCTGTTAGAAGTCCCCAAGACCAGCGGTGACCAAACCCTGCAAACGTTGGTGGGAGGTTTATATTGGGTGGTAGGAGCCTGGCGGGTAACATACTCGCCTATGAACCAGGAGACCCAGGTTCAAACCCCACTTACTACCCTCGTGTCCCTGAGCAGGACACTTAACCAGGGGGGGACTGTCCCTGTAACTACTGATTGTAAGTCGATCTGGATAAGGGCGTCTGGTAAATGCTGTAAATGTAAATGTAATGTAAATATTGTATTGGATCAACCTCAGAAGTATAAAGTAGTATAAATAAACATAAACACGCATCCATATCATGAGCGTTTACTTTATTAAAACAGAAATATATCACATAAACGCTGTCGTCGAAGTTTCCTCCGAACTCCGTCCTTCATGTCAGAATCCAGCTGCTGAACTACAAGTCCCACTTCCTTCACTCGGCACGCCCACCAGGAACCAGGCCGCGACGCGATAGGCTCGGGCTAAAATGACGGACAGGGCCGCGACCAATGACGGGCCGACTATGCTAATCGGCGGCCGGCCCCGCCCCCTCCGGAGCGGGCTGCCTGCCAGCTCACCGAAAGTGCCACGACTCCACAGTCAGCGGCTTTCTGGAGCTCCGGGTAAGATGGTTTCTGGTTAAATGCACTTTATCGCGTTTACCGAGAGAAAAACGGCGAGTCGGGGCGAGTTTTCTTCGGTACTTTCCTTCTGCATGCCTGCATCAGTGATTCGCCACTTAGGAGTTTTTGATTCGCACTCCGTCCTTTACCACATTTCATATTTGTTTTTCCCTTTTTTAATGAATGAACGAGGATTTGTGCACTTTTTTGGGATGATAAGTAATGCCGTAGAACGTCTGACTGTAAAT
Source organism: Denticeps clupeoides (assembly GCF_900700375.1). Taxonomy (NCBI): domain Eukaryota; kingdom Metazoa; phylum Chordata; class Actinopteri; order Clupeiformes; family Denticipitidae; genus Denticeps; species Denticeps clupeoides. Next base: position 35,768,582 of record NC_041709.1, read on the forward strand.
GTGCAGTTTTAATTTTGTCCAGCAGCATTACGAGTTTCGTTTGACTCCCCAGTAACGTTCATACTTGTGCGTCTGATGAATGTCTGAAACGTGGTGTCTCAGGAGGAATAAAAGCCGCGTTAAGCAGTAAAAGCGGCTCAGCGGAACGGCTGGAATGATTGACGGACGCCGCCGAGACGCGTGATTGGCTGGCCGTCTGTTGCGTAATGACCGAGGGACCTTTGGAGAGGTGTCCGCTCGGTCAGGCTGCCCGGTCAGCACCAGTGATGGCTGGCCGGAGTGTCCACACTGTATATAGCAGAAGGGTCTGATTGGTACTAACTCTCATCATTATCATGGGTCAACTCTGGCAGGATCGGTGAAGATGGACGTGTACGACCCTCAGACGCTCGGCTTCGTCGTTTTTGGCGGCTTCATGGTCTTCTCGGCTATTGGCATCGCGTTGGTGTCCACCCTGTCCATGAAGGAGATGTCGTATGAGGAGGCTTTGGCCCAACAGCGCCAGGAGCTGGGAAAGGGCCCGGCTGCACGGGCCGACAAGAAGAAGAAGCCGCTAGAGAAGAAGAACCGAGCCAAGAAGAAGGATGACAAAGCCAGCACCGTCCTCCCAGAATCTGAGCCAGAAGCTTCCGTGGTGGAGCCGGAACCGAAGCCAGAACCTGTCCAGCATGAGGGTGAACCTCAGCCCGTGGCGGAGCCTCGACTCGGGTCCACTCCCGCCCCTGTCCCAGAAGCCTCCCCAGAGCCGCACGTCACCCCAAAACCTGTCATCAGCCCAACCGAGCCCACCGCCATGCCCGCCTGCGCCCCCGTCATTGCCACGGTGACCCCGGCCACCCCCTCCCCCAAGGACAAGAGGAAGAAGAAAGTGGCCAAGGCGGAGCCTGCCACCACCAAACCAAGTCCCGCCCCTGAGGTCGTTGCCAAGGAAGTGCCCATCAAGGATGTTCTGGTGAAGTCGGTGGCGCAGGTTGCCCCGGAAACGGCTTCCGTTGCCCCCCCTACCACACCTGCCGCTGTCAAGGACCCCAATGTTGAAGGCTCCACCAAGAAGAAGGGGTCAAAGAAGAAGGCCGAGCCAGGTACCGTACCTGAGATATCTCTTCTCTTAATTATGTTAATGTGTATGTGTGTGTGTGTGTGCGCGTGTGTGTGCTAGTGTGTATATGTGTCTGTGTGTGTATGTATGTGCATGTGTGTATATATGTGTGCATGTGTGTGTGCTAGTGTGTATATGTATGTGTGTATGTATGTATGTGTGTGTGCTAGTGTGTATATGTGTGTTTGTGTGTGTGTGTGTATGTGCGTGTATGTATGTGTGTGTGCACGTGTGTGTGCTAGTGTGTATATATGTGTGTCTGTGTGAATGTATGTGTGTGTGCACGTTTGTGCTAGTGTGTATATGTGTGTTTGTGTGTGTGTATGTATGTGTGTGTGTTTGTGTGTGCTAGTGTGTATATGTGTGTTTGTGTGTGCGTGTATGTGTGTGTGCATGTGTGTGTATATATGTGTGTCTGTGTGTGTGTGTGTGTATGTATGTATGTGTGTTTGTGTGTGCTAGTGTGTATATGTGTGTTTGTGTGTGTGTGTATGTATGTATGTGTGTGTGCACGTGTGTGTGCTAGTGTGTATATATGTGTGCGTGTGTGTGTGCTAGTGTGTATATGTATGTGTGTATGTGTGCGTGTGTGTGTGCTAGTGTGTATATGTATGTGTGTATGTGTGTATGTGTGTGTGCTAGTGTGTATATGTGTGTTTGTGTGTGTGTGTGTATGTATGTATGTGTGTGTGCACGTGTGTGTGCTAGTGTGTATATGTATGTGTGTGTGCTAGTGTGTATATGTGTGTTTGTGTGTGTGTGTGTATGTATGTATGTGTGTGTGCACGTGTGTGTGCTAGTGTGTATATGTATGTGTGTGTGCTAGTGTGTATATGTGTGTTTGTGTGTGTGTATGTATGTATGTGTGTGTGCACGTGTGTGTGCTAGTGTGTATATGTATGTGTGTATGTGTGTGTGCTAGTGTGTATATGTGTGTTTGTGTGTGTGTATGTATGTATGTGTGTGTGCACGTGTGTGTGCTAGTGTGTATATGTATGTGTGTTTGTGTGTGCTAGTGTGTATATGTGTGTTTGTGTGTGTGTATGTATGTATGTGTGTGTGCACGTGTGTGTGCTAGTGTGTATATATGTGTGTATATGTGTGTTTGTGTGTGTATGTATGTATGTGTGTGTGCTAGTGTGTATGTATGTATGTGTGTGTGTGTGTTTGTGTGTGTATATGTGTGTATTTGTCTAGCACTTAACCATCTCAGTACCTATAGAACCTGAATGAGAACTGCTGGTGTCGTTCTCTTGTAAGTCATTTGTGAATTTGAATCATTCCGTTTTTTTTTCCTCCTCCGGCCCCAGCGGTGGAGTCTGAGCCGCCGGCGACCCCCCCTGCCGACAGCCGCGTGGCGCTGCCGTTCAAGGCGCTGGTGGCCGCTCTGACCAGCATGGCCTTCAGCGATGGAGAGATGACCAAGCTGACGGAGGTCCTGAGGAGGAAAGACGCCTGGCAGCGTGTACGGTGCCGTCCTCCCACTCGGAACTCCTTTTTCTTTCTCTAAAAGAACCCTCTTCAGACTACACACCCCTCTACTGAACGCTCCACCGATGTCCCACCACTTCACAGGGGCATAGTGGTGGCCTAGCGGTTAAGGAAGCGGCCCCGTAATCAGAAGGTTGCCGGTTCGAATCCCGATCCGCCAAGGTCCCACTGAGCAAAGCACCGTCCCCACACACTGCTCCCCGGGCGCCTGTCATGGTGCCCACTGCTCACTCAGGGTGATGGTTAAATGCAGAGGACACGTTTCACTGTGTCACCGTGTGCTGTGCAAGTGACAATCACAATTAAAATAAATACACCAGCGGCTCGTATAATAACCAGCGGCGTTTCATTTCCTAATTTACTGATCCGCAGGGGGTGCATGTGCTGGGGTGGTAGTAGCCTAGCGGGTAACACACTCGCCTATAAACCAGAAGACCCAGGTTCAAATCCCACTTACTACCATAGTGTCCCTGAGCAGGACACATAACCCTGAGTGTCTCCAGGGGGGACTGTCCCTGTAACTACTGACTATGAACCAGAAGACCCAGGTTCAAACCTCACTTACTACCATAGTGTCCCTGAGCAGGACACATAACCCTGAGTGTCTCCAGGGGGGGACTGTCCCTGTAACTACTTACTATGAACCAGGAGACCCAGGTTCAAACCTCACTTACTACCATCGTGTCCCTGAGCAGGACACTTAACCCTGAGTGTCTCCAGGGGGACTGTCCCTGTAACTACTGACTGTAAGTCTCTCTGGATAAGGGCGTCTGATAGATGCTGGAAATGTAAATGTCCAGGGGGACTGTCCCTGTCTCTGGATAAGGACGTCTGGTAGATGCTGGAAATGTAAATGTCCAGGGGGACTGTCCCTGTCTCTGGATAAGGACGTCTGGTAGATGCTGGAAATGTAAATGTCCAGGGGGACTGTCCCTGTCTCTGGATAAGGACGTCTGGTAGATGCTGGAAACGTAAATGATATATTGTTGAATATTAATGTGTTTTTGTCCGTTGGTAAAATGTAAAACGGGAAGAACATGTTGGTACGAGACGAGGTTTACGGAAGACGCCGCTTCTGTCTGCTTGAGCAGGCGTCCCAGAAGGGGGACCCTCTGGCCGTGGTGAGGAAGCAGCTGGAGGAGAAGGAGCGGCAGCTGGCCGCGGAGCAGGAGAACGGCGCCGCCGCCAAGACCCGCCTCCGAGAGCTCGCCAAGGTGAGCGTCTCGCACCTGTCCTCCTCGTCCTCCTCGCCGTGAGGACATGTCTGCACTCTTCACCGGCCTGTCCTCTGCAGGAGCTGAGCGGCGAGAAGGCCAGGTCGGCGTCGCTGCCGAGGTGGGCGCCCGGCGGCAGGAAGTGGCCGCCCTGCAGGGGCGCATGCAGGCGTCCAGCCAGGACAGCCTCGCCCAGAGCCAGCAGCTGCACGGCAAGGTCAGGGGTCACCGCCGCCGCCCCCGCTCGAACCCTCGCGCTCGCGCGTTAAACCCGTCCGCTCTCCGTCCGTCAGATCCAGGCTCTCCAGGAGCAGCTGGAGAACGGGCCCAACGCCCAGCTGGCCCGCCTGCAGCAGGAGAACTCCATCCTGAGGGACGCCCTCAACCAGGCCACCAGCCAATCAGAGAGCAGGTCTGTCAGGCCGTTTCCAAGGGCGACGGCTGGGATGGTTCAAACTTTATTAGTCACGTACACGGTTGTACACGGTATGATATTCAGTGAAACGCTTTAGCGACTGATACAGACCACAGTATTGCAAGTATTGCAAATATTGCAAACATAACCAAATATTACACTTTTATGTCTGTAACATAAAACATAAAATCTGTGTAACAGGTAGGGTGAAGGTGTACAAATATGTAAAAAAAAAATGTGCAAGAAGCAGAAAAATGTTCAATGGTGGCGCTTCACAGTACGGGTGTAATATATTTCCGGCCACTGCGAGGTTGTGGCGCTGTTTCAAATTCTTCAAATTCAAACTTTATTAGTCACGAACACAGTCGTACGCGGTATGATATGCAGTAAAATGCTTTAGCGACTCATACAGACCACAATATTGCAAATATTGCAAATATACAATGAACCAATATGCAAATATCGCAAACATAACCAAATATTACACTTTTATGTCTTTAACATAACATACAACTTTAACAGGGTGGTAGTAATACACTCGCCTATGTACCAGAAGACCCAGGTTCAAACCCCACTTACTACCATCGTGTCCCTGAGCAGGACACTTAACCCTGAGTGTCTCCAGGGGGGGACTGTCCCTCCTGATTGTAAGTCGCTCTGGATAAGGGCGTCTGGTAAATGTAACATAAAATCTGTGTAACAGGTCGGGTGAAGGTGTGCAAATGAGTGAAGTAAAGTAGAAAGTACGTTTGTGGGATTTGTGAGTGGACGTGGACGTGCTGGAGTGTTCTAGTGTTCCGTGTACTGTTGTGGTTGCCTGAACACTACGTCTCAAGTTCCATTTGGCGTATTAGAATGAAACAGTAAGTTTGGTGACGTTTGGGGACGTTTGGTGACGTTTGGGGACGTTTGGGGACGTTTGGTGACGTTTGGTGACGTTTGGTGACGTTTGGGGACATCTGTGCGCTCGCAGGCAGAACAGCGAGATGGCGAAGCTCCGGCAGGACTGCGTGCGGCTCGGCCGCGAGGTGAGCGAGCGCGGCCGCGCCCAGCAGGCCGAGGAGGAGCGGCGGAAGGCGGCGGAGGCCAAGCTGGCCGCGACCGAGGAGCCGGCGGCCAAGGTGCAGGTGAGGCCGCCGCATGCCGGGCGTCGCCGGGGGCGTGGCCGTGGGTCCCCTGCACCATGCTGAGCGTCTCCTTCTCACCGCAGGTCCTGCAGCGGCAGCTGGACGGTGCCAAGCGGGAGCTGCAGCACTTCGCAGGTCAGTTCCGTCCCGGGGCGTCCCCGACTGTCTAAACCACGGCCTGTCCCCTCGTCCCGGGGCGTCCCCGACTGTCTAAACCACGGCCTGTCCCTTTGTCCCGGGGCGTCCCCGTCTGTCTAAACCACGGCCCCTCTTCCCGGGGCGTCCCCGACTGTCTAAACCACGGCCTGTCCCTTCGTCCCGGGGCGTCCCCGTCTGTCTAAACCACGGCCCCTCTTCCCGTTGTCCCGGGGCGTCCCCGACTGTCTAAACCACGGCCCCTCTTCCCGTTGTCCCAGGGCGTCCCCAACTGTCTAAACCACGTCCCGTTTTCCCCAGGGCGTCCCCGTCTGTCTAAACCACAGCCCCTCTTCCCGTTGTCCTGGGGTGTCCCCGACTGTGTAAACCACGTCCCGTTTTCCCGGGGCGTCCACGTCTGTCTAAACCACATCCCGTTTTCCCGGGGCGTCCCCGTCTGTCTAAACCACGTCCCCTCTTCCCGTTGTCCCGGGGCGTCCCCGACTGTCTAAACCACGGCCCCTCTTCCCGTTGTCCCAGGGCGTCCCCAACTGTCTAAACCACGGCCTGTCCCCTCGTCCCGGGGCGTCCCCATCTGTCTAAACCACGTCCCGTTTTCCCCGGGGCGTCCCCGTCTGTCTAAACCACAGCCCCTCTTCCCGTTGTCCCGGGGCGTCCCCGACTGTCTAAACCACGGCCTGTCCCCTCGTCCCGGGGCGTCCCCATCTGTCTAAACCACGTCCCGTTTTCCCCGGGGCGTCCCCGTCTGTCTAAACCACGGCCCCTCTTCCCGTTGTCCCGGGGCGTCCCCGACTGTCTAAACCACGGCCCCTCTTCCCGTTGTCCCAGGGCGTCCCCAACTGTCTAAACCACGTCCCGTTTTCCCCAGGGCGTCCCCGTCTGTCTAAACCACAGCCCCTCTTCCCGTTGTCCCGGGGTGTCCCCGACTGTCTAAACCACGTCCCGTTTTCCCGGGGCGTCCACGTCTGTCTAAACCACATCCCGTTTTCCCGGGGCGTCCCCGTCTGTCTAAACCACGTCCCCTCTTCCCGTTGTCCCGGGGCGTCCCCGACTGTCTAAACCACGGCCCCTCTTCCCGTTGTCCCAGGGCGTCCCCAACTGTCTAAACCACGGCCTGTCCCCTCGTCCCGGGGCGTCCCCATCTGTCTAAACCACGTCCCGTTTTCCCCGGGGCGTCCCCGTCTGTCTAAACCACAGCCCCTCTTCCCGTTGTCCCGGGGCGTCCCCGTCTGTCTAAACCACGTCCCGTCCCCTTGTCCCATTTTCCCACGGCGTACCCGTCTGTGTAAAACACAGCCCGGCCCCTTTTTCCCAGGCCGTCCCCATTTTCTCCGCCTCTGTCTGTCTAAACCACGGCCCCTCGTCCCATTTTCCCGGGCCGTCCCCGTCCTCTCCGCCCCCTCGTCCCCTTTCCTTCAGCTGTAGATGTAGGGGAATCTTCACGTGGGTTCTTCTCTCGCGCTCTTCAGAGCTGCAGAAGCAGGTGCTCACCACCGAGGCGGAGCTGCATGAGAGATGCTCGGAGCTGGAGACCCTTAGAAAGCAGGTGGCCCCGACCTCCGGTCCCCGCGTGGAGATGGAGGTACAGGAGAGAGACGTTTGAAGGGAATGATGGAAGAACCTTCATTTGGACTCATACGTTCTCCTTCACCTCTCTCGGAACAGGTCGGCGCCTCGGAGCTGGAGCAGCTGAGGAGCAGGTAAAAACATCTCGCTTTGCAGAAGAATCCTCATCCGTAACGACTGGTCATTTGTCCTGCGTGTCCAGTGCATATCTGTGTCTGTTTCTGAGCTCAGCCTGAAGGACAAGGAGGCGGAGCTAGACCAGGTGAAGGCGGAGCTGCAATTGGCGAAAACCCCGCCCGTGGAGAGTCCCAGAGCTCAGCAAAACGGGTCCGTTCTTCTACTTTCCTTCCTTTCCCCAGTTTGGTGTCATCGCATTGTCATCACGTCCATTCCCGTTGTCTCCACGTCAGTGTGAAGGAAGCGGAGGAGGTTCCTGCTCCGCCAGCGGTGGTTACCAGCATGGTGAGTGGACGTGGTGGACGTCTGGACCGAGCAGGGATCTGGGGGAAATGGGTGGAGTTGACATCTTTCTGCTTTTATCGCTTTCTTCACAGCCCAGCAACGATCCAGAGATCGAGCTTCTACAAAGCAGGTAGGAGCTTGACACGTGTAGGTTCTGTAGATGTTCTGGTGATGTTTGGAGTATTTTAAGATGAATTTTGACCATGCTTTTCATCCAGCCTGAGGGAGAAGTTGGGTCTGGTGGCATCTCTGGAGGAGCAGCTGGAGAGGCTGAAGAACTCCAGCATGGTGAGCATGAGAGTGATGTCCTCACATTCATTTGAAGCCACGTTGCCGATGACTTCCTGTTCCCGCAGACCCCAGAGCAGGTGGAGCAGCTGCAGCACTCTCTGAAGGAGAAGGATGGTGTGGTGGCCTCTCTGGAGAAGCGGCTGCAGGAGCTCCAGGCAGAAGTGGAGCAGAAGAATTCGGATATGGTGAGAATCGTGTTGTTCTGATCCACCACCACCAGTCGGTGGTGAGCGTTCATGAACGAGTTCTCCTTCCTCTTCGTGTCGGTTTCTGCAGGCTGACTGCTCTGTGAAGGTTAATGATCTCCAAGATGCTCTGAAGGAGCGAGGGGGCCTGGTGGACACACTGCAGGATGAAATCTCAAAGCTGAAAGAGGAGCTGCAGACGATGAAAAGCACTGAAATGGTGAGACTCGGCTGGTTCTTTGGAGGTGTGTGACTTGGTGACCCATTGATATGATAGTTAGATGTTTCTTTCTCCATCAGGAGCCTGAAGTAGCTGCGGAATCCGAACCAGCTGAGCAGTTTGAAAGGTACCTGGCATGGCCTCTCCGGTTCTTTTTCTTCCATCTCTCCCTGGTGTAATAATTCCATCTCACACCTCACCAGCCTGGAGAAGGACGCCCGCCTGCTCTCTCTGGAGGACGAGCTGCAGCAGCTCAAGGAGGAAATGGAGCAAGTCAAGAACAAGAGCAACGTGAGACGGATGCTCTGAAGCCCTCGACATAAATTCCCCGGCGCATCGGGTGTGACGGATTTTTTCTGGCTTCTCTCGGTTGGCAGGAGCTGAGGGAGAAGAACTGGTCGGCGATGGAGGCCCTGGCCGCCGCCGAGAAACGCAGCGAGGAGAAGCTGGTCCGGGCGCAGAGCGCACAGGTCAGCAGCCAGTGCATTCTGGGACACTTTTAACACACCGGACACCTTGTAGGGTGGTAGTGGCCTAGAGTAGGGTGGTAGTAGCCTAGAGTAGGGTGGTAGGGGCCTAGTGTAGGGTGGTAGGGGCCTAGAGTAGGGTGGTAGGGGCCTAGAGTAGGGTGGTAGGGGCCTAGAGTAGGGTGGTAGGGGCCTAGAGTAGGGTGGTAGTAGCCTATTGAAGGGACGTAGGGGCCTAGTGTAGGGTGGTAGGGGCCTAGTGTAGGGTGGTAGGGGCCTAGTGTAGGGTGGTAGGGGCCTAGTGTAGGGTCGTAGTGGGCCTAGTGTAGGGTCGTAGTGGCCTAGTGTAGGGTCGTAGTGGCCTATTGAAGGGTCGTAGTGGCCTATTGAAGGGTGGTAGTGGCCTATTGAAGGGTGGTAGTGGCCTAGTGTAGGGTGGTAGTGGCCTAGTGTAGGGTGGTAGTGGCCTAGTGTAGGGTGGTAGTGGCCTAGTGTAGGGTGGTAGTAGCCTAGTGTAGGGTGGTAGTGGCCTATTGAAGGGTGGTAGTGGCCTATTGAAGGGTGGTAGTGGCCTAGTGTAGGGTGGTAGTGGCCTAGTGTAGGGTGGTAGTGGCCTAGTGTAGGGTGGTAGTGGCCTAGTGTAGGGTGGTAGTGGCCTAGTGTAGGGTGGTAGTGGCCTAGTGTAGGGTGGTAGTAGCCTAGTGTAGGGTGGTAGTGGCCTAGTGTAGGGTGGTAGTGGCCTAGTGTAGGGTGGTAGTGGCCTAGAGTGGGGTGGTAGGGGCCTAGTGTAGGGTGGTAGTAGCATCCTATTGAAGGGTGGTAGTAGCATCCTAGTGTAGGGTGGTAGTAGCCTGTTGAAGGGTGGTAGTAGCCTAGTGTAGGGTAGTGTGGTAGTGGCCTAGCTTAGGGTGGTAGTGGCCTAGCGTAGGGTGGTAGTGGCCTGGTGTAGGGTGGTAGGGGCCTGGTGTAGGGTGGTAGGGGCCTGGTGTAGGGTGGTAGGGACCTATTGAAGGGTCGCAGTAGCCTAGTGGGTAACACACTGGCCTACGAACCAGAAGACCCAGGTTCAAACCGCACTTACTACCGTCGTGTCCCTGAGCAGGACACTTAACCCTGAGTGTCTCCAGGGGGGGACTGTCCCTGTAACTACTGACTGTAAGTCGCTCTGGATAAGGTAAATGTAGCACGGACCAGTCGCGTGACACCGGAGAGGGAAAATGGCGAAGATGCATACATCTTTACAGATTCAGTTTTGGTGGACATTATCACCACGACCACTTTAACGTGCGCGTCTCCTCCAGGCTGAAGCAGAAACAAAACTGACGAAAGCCAGAAGCGCGTTCCATTCCCTCTTCCCGCAGGTCGCCGCAGGAACCGAACAGGTAGAGTAGGTTTCCATGGTGACGCTCGGAGGCTCGCCTTGGTGGGATTGATGGAGTTGAATTATCTTCCCCAGAGCGACTGGCTGGAAGAGTTTCCTGCGAAAGCACAAGCGGCGCTGAGAGAAGACGAGAAGGTCCAGCAGGTAGCGGTCCAGCCGTCCTGAGTAACGCCGCTCCATCTGAACATCTTCTGAACCTCCCGTCTTTCCTAGGACCTGCGGCTCAAGCTCCGGGAGTCCGAGGGTTTGCGGGAATCCCTGAAAGACGAGTGTGAACGGTACCGGGCCGTCCTGGGGGAAAAGGTAGGCGCCGCCAGGCGACCTCTGACCTCTGACCTCGACGTGAGACTTGAAAGAGTTGGACTTGCTGTGTGCAGGAGGGGATGCTGAAGCAGCTGGAGGGCGAGTGGAAGGCCAGGGCGGCCGAGGCTGAAGGGAGGTACCAGTCGGTAAGGAACCTTCTACGTGAAGGAGTAGGACGGAACGGAGGTCCTCGCGGTGCGGTTGGTGTAAAGTCCTCCTCCTCCTCAACAGGCTCGGGAGCAGCTGCAGCTGCAGGAGGCGAGCGCGGAGGCCGCGGCGTCGGAGAACGAGAGCACGCAGGAGGTAGCGGCGGTGCGGAGCGGGCCCCGGCTCGGTTCTTAGCGAAACGCTGTCCTCACGTCCTCTTCTTCCCCCGTCACGTAGCTGAAGGAGCAGGTGCTGCTCCTGGAAGCTCAGCTGGAGAGACAGCTGGAGACGCTCAGCGACACCCAGAGATACGAGGAGGAGCTGGCTCAGGTGAGCTGGCGTTCCCCGCCGAAATTCCCCGTTCCGTGGCGTCTCCACTGACCGAACGTCTCGTCCTCCCCAAGCTGAAGGGACTGCTGTCAGCGTCTCAGGCCCAGCTGGACGCGGCCCGTTTGCAGGCCCAGACGCAGACGGCAGAACTCTCGCTGGTAGGTGACAGCCGAGAAAAGTCCCACGTTGGGGCCAGTAGAGAAGATCCGCTGATCATGACCCGGTCACATCAACACCAGCCTGGGTTTCTGGGACACACGAGAAGGACTTTTTGTCCTGCAGGTGTCACGTTCGCGACGAGGGTGTGGAGAGCAGGACGTCCCCTGTTACACACACAACCGAACAAAGCACACAAACAGCGCTTTTATATACAGGTAGAACAAAACTGTGGACTCAGGACAGCCTAAAGGAAGGGACGGTCCAGCGGGGACAACTCAAACACGCACACGTTAACAAAAAGGGCACAAAAAGCTAACACAGGCTAACAACGCAACAAGACACACGAATGAGATCCCCAACGGAGCTCCTTGCAGATCTCCGTGGACCCTGGGGACCTCCCAAGAGAGTAAGGGCCTAGCAGACCCTGGGGACCTCCCGAACACCATCCGAAGTCTCTTTATATAGGTGGAGGTGACCAATGGCAGATGGCAGGTGGACTTCCCACAAAGTCAACCTAAAAGAGACAGGACGCACAGAACACGTGGAAACGTAACACAGGGCTCCTTTTGCAAGTCTGTGTCACCCCCATGACCTTTGACCCCTTTTCAGGTGCAGAGTCAATTAGAAGAGACTGGTTGTAACCTCCAGAGCGAGGAGGCCGCGAGGAATGAGGTCAGTACCGACCGTGCCGATTCATACAGACCAAGTCCAGCGGATGAATCCTGTTCTCTGTCCCTCAGGCCCAGGTGGACGTGGAAGACGGGCCTACAGCTGAGCCCAAGGTCTGTACAGGAGCACGTGCCGCGCGGAGTCACGCCCGTCCCCAAACCAAACGCGCTAAATATGCCATTACGTTGCTGCAGGAGCGTCCGGAGGGAAAGCCGAGCGGCGAGTCGGAGCAGGCGGCCGCGCAGGAGGAGATGGTCAGCGGCCTGCAGGTCAGATAGCCGCACATCCAGCACCTTCTGCTGCCGACACAACGCTCCCCCACAAAGGTCCCAGTAAATTGTCTCTTCGCAGGAAGCGGCGGAGGAGACGAAGGAAGGGACGTCGGTCTGAGCCGCGCGGGTGACCGTGGAAACGTTGCCAAAATGCCTTAAATGACGTTAAATATGCATTTATACCCTCTTTATAGTCCACGTGAGGGAACGAGTACCTGAAAACAGCCGCCAGGAGGTGATTGGTGGTGAATGGATGTCAATATGACCGTGCCAGAGGCGCCTTTACCCAAAATGCACCGCGTTTCAGTGTTAATGGATGAAAGGGACCCATATTCCGGAGTGTGTGTGTCTCGTGTCTGGTTTTTTGGTCTGGAACGTTTCACGGCGCTGACACGGAATACAACACGCTGAACTGTTGTAGTGAATGGAATAATAAATGTTATTTTTAATTTCTACGTTTCGGTGCTTCATTTCGAAAAATCGACTTTGTAATGAAATGAATACTGCAGAGTAAATGATCCTTTTTAAGAAGAACAACATGGTTTATGTCGAGTAAAATATTTAATGCGTTGTAAGTGTTGAATTTAGGCACCGCAAACCGTTTTTGAAAAAGTTTATTCAATACCACAGACAAAATAGGGCAAGTAGAATATAAAAGATAAATTTGAACACGATTCATACAAGAATGTGAAATAAAGAACAATATTTAACGTTTTTAAAGAAGTAAGTATTGAGAAAGAGAACATTTCAGCCTCCTTTATCACAGATTTGAGGTGAAGAACGTCAGAATATCCTTCCACAATAAAACATAACGAAGGTCTTAAGATCCAGAACTTCGTGTCGTCGTTCGTTACGTCATCACCCCCCGGGGAGGCGATTGGTCGCCGCGGCGCCGTGACCTTTGACCCCGGCAAGATGGCGGCGCTGTGGAGGACGCGCGGCGCTCGCCGCTGGCTGGGACCCGCGGTCGCCGTCCCGGTTCTGGCGGCGAGGACCCGCTCGGATTTCACGGCCAGACGGGCGCGGCGGACGTTCGTCGACTTCTTCCGGGCGCGACATCAGCACCGCGTCGTGCCGTCGTCCCCGCTGCGTCCGCGGGGAGACCCGAGCCTGCTATTCGTCAACGCGGGAATGAACCAGGTGACGTAGAGTGAAGATGAAGATGAGACGCCTTCATCTTACACTGCAGGGAGTCGGAGAAAAGTACATACAGCGGCCCCCGGTACACTTCATCCCCGGTACATACAGCGGCCCCCGGTACACTTCATCCCCGGTACATACAGCGGCCCCCGGTACACTTCATCCCCGGTACATACAGCGGCCCCCGGTACACTTCATCCCCGGTACATACAGCGGCCCCCGGTACACTTCATCCCCGGTACATACAGCGGCCCCCGGTACACTACAGCCCCGGTACATACAGCGGCCCCCGGTACACTTCATCCCCGGTACATACAGCGGCCCCCGGTACACTTCATCCCCGGTACATACAGCGGCCCCCGGTACACTTCATCCCCGGTACACACAGCGGCCCCCGGTACACTTCATCCCCGGTACACACAGCGGCCCCCGGTACACTTCATCCCCGGTACATACAGCGGCCCCCGGTACACTACAGCCCCGGTACATACAGCGGCCCCCGGTACACTTCATCCCCGGTACATACAGCGGCCCCCGGTACACTTCATCCCCGGTACATACAGCGGCCCCCGGTACACTTCATCCCCGGTACATACAGCGGCCCCCGGTACACTTCATCCCCGGTACATGCAGCGGCCCCCGGTACACTACAGCCCCGGTACATGCAGCGGCCCCCGGTACACTTCATCCCCGGTACATACAGCGGCCCCCGGTAGCAGTAAGATTAAAAAAAGGCTTTTCATACATTATCAACATGTTGTGGCCAATGAACGTATTTATTGCTATTATTATTATTATTATGATGTCTGTAAGACGGGACATGACAGAAGAGCTCGTTTCTGATGGGCGTGTCCTAGTTCAAGCCCCTCCTCCTGGGGACGGCGGACCCGCGCAGCGAGATGGCGTCGTATCGCCGGGTGGTCAACAGCCAGAAGTGCGTCCGCGCCGGAGGGAAGCACAACGACCTGGAGGACGTGGGGAGGGACGTCTACCACCACACCTTCTTCGAGATGCTGGGGAACTGGTCGTTCGGCGACTACTTCAAGGTGCCGAAAGTGTGAAATGATGCCAAAGAAAAATACGTTTTTTCCTTCTCGTCCGTGAGACTCTCACTTTCGCCGCATATCGATCACAGCGTAATCAACACATCTGATCAATACGTCCGATCGATTAATCGTGCACCTGATCATGTGCACAAATCTCATTCCACACGGGAACGGAGGTGTCACTCAAACGCCTGCAGGCCAATGAGGCAAAGCCCCGCCCCCAGAAGTCCAACCGAATCCTCCTGGAAGTGTAAACGTAAAAGGGGGCGGAGCGTAAATGTAAATGGGAGCGAGCGAGATGAAACTTGCGACCTCTGACCTCTTTTCACCAGTCGCCTCGTGTTTGGGGACAGTCGGGGTCTCGCTCAGGGACGCGGTGGTGGTAGGCGGGGTTTGAACCCGGGTCTCTGTGCGCAGGAGGAGGCGTGTTCCATGGCGTGGCGTTTGCTGACGGAGGAGTACGGGATCCCGGCGGAACGTCTCTACGTGTCCTACTTTGGCGGCGACGCGCCGAGCGGGCTCCCCGCGGACCTGGAGACCCGCGAGATCTGGCGGGGTCTGGGGTACGTCCGGCGCCGCCACCGCACCTCCAAAACCCCCCCGGGTGACCCCGGGTGACGGTGTCTTACCTCGGCAGGGTGGCGTCCGGCCGCGTCCTGCCGTTCGGCATGAGGGACAACTTCTGGGAGATGGGGGACGTCGGCCCCTGTGGACCCTGCACAGAGATTCACTACGACCACGTCGGGGGACGGGACGCTTCTCCGCTGGTCAACGCCGGCGGTCCAGACGTGGTGGAGATCTGGAACCTGGTCTTCATGCAGTACAACAGGTGCGTCCTGATCCTGCTGCGGTCCCATCAGCACCCTCCTGAGCTGCCGGGGACGTCCTCTCAACGGACCGTACAGACCACAAGTCTGGACACCTTCTCATCCGACGTGTTTTCTTTATTTTCATGACCATTTACGTTGGTAGATTCTCACTGAAGGCAGCAAAACTATGAATGAACACATGTGGAGTTCTGTACTTAACAAAAAAAGGTGAAATAAGTGAAAACATGTTTTATATTCTAGTTTCTTTGCTCTGATTACTGCTTTACACACTCTTGGCATTCTCTCGATGAGCTTCAAGAGGTCGTCACCTGAAATGCTTCTCCAACAGTCTTGAAGGAGTTCCCAGAGGTGTTTAGCACTTGTTGGTCCAGCTCACCCCAAACCATCTGGACTGGGTTCAGGTCCGGTGACTGTGGAGGTCAGGTCTCCACTTTTTGTTAAGTCCATAACTCCACATGTGTTCATTCATAGTTTTGATGCCTTCGGTGAGAATCTACCAACGTAAATGTTCATGAAGATAAAGAAAACACGTTGAATGAGAAGGTGTGTCCACTTTTGGCCTGGACTGTACGTCCTGACACTCGCTAACTTGCCAATCGAACCTGCGTGTCCAGGATGTCGGAGATGCTGATTGTAGAACCCCTTGAAACGCTCTTTTCTTATTAAACGTTTGTTTATACGGGAGGTGATGGGAATTCGGGGAAAGTTGTGGTTTAGAGTGGGAACCCTGCATCATATTAAGTGTGTGTGTGTGTGTGTGTGTCCCCGCAGGGAGACTGACCGCAGTCTCCGCCCACTCCCCCGGCGCAGCGTGGATACGGGGATGGGTCTGGAGCGCCTGGTGGCCGTGCTGCAGGGTCAGCGCTCCAACTACGACACGGACCTCTTCGCCCCGCTGCTGAGCGCCATGCACCAGGTGTCCTGCTGCTCTGTCCCCTGAAGGGGACGTCCAGGGCCGGAAGACCGGTCCTCAGGTTCTGACCGCAGGCTGACCTCTTCCCCGCAGAGATGCAAGGTGCCGCCGTACGGCGGCAGGACGGGGGAGCGGGACGCGGGCAGGGTGGACATGGCGTACCGCGTGGTGGCGGACCACGTCAGGACGCTGTGTGTCGGCATCGGGGACGGCATCTACCCCGGCATGTCGGGAGCTGAGTGAGTAGAACCGCGGAATTAATAAGCAATAAAGCACCCAAAATTCATCCTGAACCCGGCCCTGTAAATCCCAGTCTGGTGGAGGGACGGTCCGATGTCCCTCACGGATCTCCTTTGGACAAGAGTCCATGATTGGGATCCGTGCTCCCTCCGTACTGTATTTTATTAGATTTTCGTCACCAGTCCTGTCCCCGTCTGGTGTATCACATTTCACGGCACGTTGTGCTGCAATAACTCGTCCCCACTTTTACATTTACAGTATTTACCAGACGTCCTTATCCAGTAGTTACAGGGACAGTCCCCCCTGGAGACACTCAGGGTTAAGTGTCCTGCTCAGGGACATGATGGTAGTAAGTGGGATTTGAACCTGGGTCTTCTGGTTTATAGTAAGTAGTTACAGGGACAGTCCCCCCTGGAGACACTCAGGGTTAAGTGTCCTGCTCAGGGACACGATGGTAGTAAGTGGGGTTTGAACCTGGGTCTTCTGGTTCATAGTAAGTAGTTACAGGGACAGTCCCCCCTGGAGACACTCAGGGTTAAGTGTCCTGCTCAGGGACACGATGGTAGTAAGTGGGGTTTGAACCTGGGTCTTCTGGTTCATAGTAAGTAGTTACAGGGACAGTCCCCCCTGGAGACACTCAGGGTTAAGTGTCCTGCTCAGGGACACGGTGGTAGTAAGTGGGGTTTGAACCTGGGTCTTCTGGTTCATAGTAAGTAGTTACAGGGACAGTCCCCCCCTGGAGACACTCAGGGTTAAGTGTCCTGCTCAGGGACACAATGGTAGTAAGTGGGGTTTGAACTAGGCTACTAGCACCCCTGTTCCTCCCCGGGTTTGTCCCCTGTAAGGATGTGGGACTTGTGCATGATATAACGTTACGTGTGGAAGGTTTGTCTCTCGCGGTGACCCTTGACGTCCCTCCAGGCTGGTGTTGAGGAGAATCCTGAGACGGGCTGTGCGGTTCTCCTCCGAGCTGCTCCGGGCCCCGCAGGGGACGCTGGCCGCCCTGGTCCCCGCTGTGGTCCACGTCCTGGTGAGTCTCCTCCACGTTTTGTCGGTTGGAGTGGCGGGGAGCTGACGTGCGTTGTCCCCTCCGGCAGGGTGATGCGTATCCAGAGCTGCACGGACAGGCGGGACGGGTGAGTCCACGTCTGGAGTGAAGGTGTCCCGCCGTAGGGCTTGGTCAGCTCGGCGTTGAGCTCCGCTGTTCCCCTCCGCAGATCGCCGCCGTCATTAACGAGAACGAGGAGCACTTCCTGTCCTCCCTGAGACACGGCCGGCGCGTCATCGACAGGACGCTCCACAGGATGGGGGACGAGACCCTGTTCCCAGGTACCAAGTCCTCCGACTTCGCTTTTCAACGCTGGTGGCTTTTTCGATGCCTTGTGTGGTGCTTTCAGCCCCCGTAGCCTGGTCCCTGCACCGGAACCTGGGCTTCCCTCTGGACCTGGTGGACCTGATGCTGGAGGAGACGGGCAGGACGGTGGACCGGCGGGGGCTGGAGCTGCTGGCGGCCGAGCAGGAGGAGGTACCCCCCTGTCAAATTCCCTGTCAAGAAACCATCACCCTGAGTGAACAGGCGCCCGGGGAGTAGTGTGTGGGGACGGTGCTTTGCTCAGTGGTACCTCGGCGGATCGGGATTCGAACCGGCGACCTTCTGATTACGGGGCCACTTCCTTAACCACTAGGCCAGTGAATGTGTGTGCAATGCATGTGCAAGCCTGCGCCGCTGTCATGTACAACAAATGCTATAAACTATATGCTAATGAATGTAGATTAGTCCATCTGTTGCATTTATTATTACTACCTTATGTATGGGGAAGGTGTGTTTTGAAATGTAACCTCTCAGAGAGTGTGTGTGTGTGTGTGTGTGTGTGTGTGTGTGTGTGTGGTGTATTTGCTTTCTTGCTACTTATCATGCCTCGTCACTATCGACTCATAACACAAATCATGTACGTTCTAAGAAGCTAATGTTAGTTAGCAATCGTAAAAGTACGATACCTTGTAGAAGCTCCGAGTCGCTTGGAGAAGTGCGGTTTACGTGAGGATTTGTTCCGTTCAGGTGCTGTAGATTTGATGAAGTACTTTTATGGTAAACCAGGTCCGTTTTACAGTGTATACACCGCACAACGTTGTTCACCTTACGCAGCGTAAAATAGTCCCACATTTTAGACATTTTATTCCTTTTCCGCACACCGATATCTTCGTTTCCTGCTCCCCAGCTCCGCTCCCAGTCGCAGCGCGGTGACGGAGGCGCGTCCGGCCGGGTGGACGTCCACTGTCTGGCGGAGCTGCGGGACACCGGCGTCCCCTTCACTGACGACTCCCCCAAGTACAACTACGGCCTGGGCGCGAACGGGGAATACGGTCAGTCGCTGCGGCTCCGCGCCCGGTGTGGATAACGGGGGGGCTGAGGTCAAATGTCGCGTCTCTCGCCACGCCAGAGTTCCCGTCCTGCCGGGCGGAGGTGGTGTCCCTGTACTGCGGCCAGCAGCTGGTGGAGGAGGTGGCCCCGGGGCAGGCGTGTGGAGTTCTGCTGGACAGAACCTGCTTCTACGCAGAACAAGGAGGACAAGACCACGACCTGGGATACTTCCTCAGAGAGGGACTTCAGGTGGACGCCACAAGACTTCGCACAATCGTCCAAAACGCACCACACTGTGCACTAGGGGTGTCCCAAGATTCGGCCTCTACCGCATAGTGTCAACAGTCAAAAGTGAAGTGATTGTCACTTGTGGTACACAGCACACGGTGCACACAGTGAAATTTGTCCTCTGCTTTTAACCATCACCCTGAGTGAGCAGTGGGCACCATGACAGGGGCCCGGGGATCAGCGTGTGGGGACGGTGCTTTGCTCAGTGGCACCTTGGCGGATTTGAACCGACAACCTTCTGATTACGGGGCGGGGGTATAGTGATATATCGTGATATTATAATCGTATCGTGAGATCTTTGCCAATGCACGCCCCTAGTTCCGTGGTCTGTTTTGCGTGAGGAGAACAATACGCAGGTTTCTGTTTCTGTTGAATAGCGGATGGGATGTCTCTCTGCCGGTGCTCTTCGTGCCGAGCTCTGCTCCAGCCACGGGGCGAGTGACTAAACAAATTGAAAAACTGAAATCCCGCAATCCGTAAGGGAGAGTTGGACCGTTCAGGGGGTTTTATCTACCCACACCTGGCAACACACTAATCCTAATCATCTTAATTGGTCTTTTTGATCTTAAAGAAGTGACTGCTGCACCGGTTATTTTAATGCAGATTCATATAGATCTCACCGCCACTCCTCCTGTCCACAGGACGTCCTGTTCCCAGTGGAGGGCGTCCACTCGGTCGGGGGCTATGTCCTCCATCAGGTTTCCGTCCCTGAGGGACTGAGGATCGGAGACCAGGTGGAGCTGTATGTGGACCAGGTAGCTGCCCGACACACACACACACACACACACACACACGCACGCGCGCCTCGTCTGTCGGTCCTCATGGAAACCACACACACCTGATGAGCGTGGTGTTTGTGTGTTAGACCCACAGGTTGTCCTGCATGGTGAAACACACGGCCACGCACGTGGTGAACTTCGCCTTGAAGCAGCTGCTGGGCCGGGACGTGGAGCAGAGGGGCTCCCACGTGTCCGCCTGCCGACTGCGCTTTGACTTCAGCGTGAAGGTAGCTCCGCCCACATTACCTGTGCGTCCTCGTCCTCGAGTCCACTGGGTTATAGATTATAGACAGAAAAGGCTTTGATAAGCGAGGGGTGTCCTGTTCTGTTCGTCTTTTCATATTTGCATCATGGTGGAGCATATTGTGGAAGATGATGATGATGATGATGCTCGCCTTGACCCCCACAGCGCTCCCTGACCCCAGCTGAGCTGCAGCAGGTGGAGGAGCTGGTCTCTCAGACGGTCCGGCAAGACCAGGCGGTCCACACCGCGCTGCTGCCCCTGGCCGTGGCCAGGACGATCCCGGGCGTCCGCGCCGTGGACGAGGTGATGGGCGGGCTGACCCGGGATCAGCTTCCCGCAGGGGCTCCTGCCCGGTGAGGTCATGTCACGCGGTGCGTCTCCCCGTTGCAGGTCTACCCGGACCCTGTGAGGGTGGTCTCCGTGGCGACGCCCGTCTCCGAGCTGCTCCGCCCCCAGCAGATGGCGCCGACGTCGGTGGAGCTGTGCTGTGGAACGTAAGATCTCCACTACGGCCTCTCTTCCGGAACACACTGTGGATACCTTCTGATCCCACTCATTATTTACGCATTTTATATATTTATATTCAGCATATATATTTATAAACGTATTCTACAATTTATAAATTGCGCATACTTAATAAACACTATTCTGATGCTGATTCTGATGCTGATTCTGATGCTGATGCGGATTCTGATTCTGATGCGGATTCGGATTCTGATGCGGATTCGGATTCTGATGCGGATTCTGATGCTGATTCGGATTCTGATGCGGATTCGGATTCTGATGCTGATTCTGATGCGGATTCTGATGCGGACTCTCTATTGTGAACTGGACAGTCCAGAGTAGGATATCGTGCTCCTGAAGACCTTCTTCCATCTGCAGAACCATGCCAGCAGTCAGGCTGCTGAATTTTATTTTATTTTTTTTTTCTTGAATAAAAGTGGAGTGATTGTCACTTGTGATACACAGCAGCACAGCACACGGTGCACGCAGTGAAATGTGTCCTCTGTATTTAAGCATCAGTGGGCGGCCGTGACAGGCGTGTGTGGGGACGGTGCTTTGGTCAGGGGCACCTTGACGGACCGGGATTACGGGGCCTTCACCCCTTTTCTCTTGTTCTCGTTGCTCTCCAGGCATTTGTTGCGCACGGGTGCGATCGGGGATTTGGTCATCGTATCCGAGAAGCAGCTGGTGAGGGGGATCAGCCGCATCGTCGCCGTCACCGGGGACGATGCCAGAGAGGTGGGGTCACAGCGGAGTCTCCGTCCCGGGCGCGTCTCCCCCGGCATTAAAACGAGGCCGTTTCCCTCCGCTGCAGGCTCGGGAGGCGGGCCGCGTTCTGGAGCAGGAAGTGGACTCGCTGGTGGCGCGCGTCGCCGCGGCGCTCTCCCCCACCCTGTCGGAGGCGCTCGGACTGGCCAAAGAAGCGGGACAGCTGACCGACGTACGTCACCGACCGGCCAGATGTCCCCCGCACTGGCCGCGCCTCCGTCTGACGCGCCGTGTTTTATTTCAGGCGGTCGAGGGCCGGTCCATTCCACAGTGGCAGAGGCGGAGCCTCCAGGCGCAGCTGCGAGGGATCCAGAGGGCGACCAACACCACCATCAGGAAGATGGAGGTGAAGGAGGTGAGCGTCTCCACACGTCCCGCACCTGAGCGTCTCGGTGCCCAGCCGTGTTGCCAGATCTGCTACTATGTGTTCAGTAACTCCAAAAGCTGCTGGTCCGGTTTAGGATCTGGCAACGCTGGTGCTGCGTTGGTGTGATCTTGAGTTCTACCGAACTGTGTTGAAGCGGCTGGGCGTCGGCCGTAGAGACGAATGTTTGACCTCCGTCCCTCTCAGGCTGCGGTCCTGGCTCAGGATCTGTTGAAGCGGCGTGGCAGTAGGACGGTGGTCGTGGACACCGTGGACACGGACTCCATGTCGGTACGATACGGTTCTGAACCAGGACAAGTCGGGGTGAAGGTATGGTTTCTACTTCGTCTCCTGTCGTCCCCGCAGGTCCTGATGAAGACGGTGAATCGGTACAGTGACGCGTCTCCCGGCTGCTGCGTCATGCTGCTGTCCCACCAGCACGGCTCTGGGGGGCTGCTGTGTGCCTGCCAGGTGCCAAAGGTACCTGGACACTCATACCCGCACCCACGCACACCCATACCCGCACGCACACTCATACCCGCACACGCACACTCATACCCGCACACGCACACTCATACCCGCACACGCACACTCATACCCGCACACGCACACTCATACCCGCACCCACGCACACACTCATACCCGCACCCACGCACACACTCATACCCGCACCCACGCACACACTCATACCCGCACCCACGCACACCCATACCCGCACCCACGCACACCCATACCCGCACACGCTCACTCATACCCGCACACGCACACTCATACCCGCACACGCACACTCATACCCGCACACGCACACTCATACCCGCACACGCACACTCATACCCGCACCCACGCACACACTCATACCCGCACCCACGCACACACTCATACCCGCACCCACGCACACACTCATACCCGCACCCACGCACACACTCATACCCGCACCCACGCACACCCATACCCGCACCCACGCACACCCATACCCGCACCCACGCACACCCATACCCGCACCCACGCACACCCATACCCACACCCACTCACACCCGCACACCCACTCATACCCGCACGCACACTCATACCCGCACGCACACTCATACCCGCACGCACACACACACACAGGCACACACACTCATACCCACACACACACGCACACTCGCACGCACGCACACTCATACCCGCACGCACGCACACTCGCACGCACACTCACACGCACGCACACTCATACCCGCACACTCATACCCGCACGCACACTCATACCCGCACGCACACTCATACCCGCACACTCATACCCGCACACTCATACCCGCACACTCATACCCGCACACTCATACCCGCACACTCGCGCACACACACACACACGCACTCATACCCGCACACACGCACTCATACCCGCACACACGCACTCATACCCGCACACACGCACTCATACCCGCACACACGCACTCATACCCGCACACGCACACTCATACCCGCACACGCACACTCATACCCGCACACGCACACTCATACCCGCACACTCGCGCACACCCATACCCGCACACTCGCGCACACCCATACCCGCACCCACGCACACCCATACCCACACCCACTCACACCCGCACGCACACTCACACCCGCACGCACACTCACACCCGCACGCACACTCATACCCGCACGCACACACACACACAGGCACACACACTCATACCCACGCACACTCGCACGCACACTCGCTCGCACGCACGCACACTCATACCCGCACGCACGCACACTCGCACGCACACTCACACGCACGCACACTCATACCCGCACACTCATACCCGCACACTCATACCCGCACACTCATACCCGCACACTCATACCCGCACACTCATACCCGCACACTCATACCCGCACACTCATACCCGCACACTCGCGCACACTCATACCCGCACACTCGCGCACACTCATACCCGCACACTCGCGCACACTCATACACGCACACTCGCGCACACTCATACCCGCACACTCGCGCACACTCATACCCGCACACTCGCGCACACTCATACCCGCACACTCGCGCACACTCATACCCGCACACTCGCGCACACTCATACCCGCACACTCGCGCACACACACGCGCACTCATACCCGCACACGCGCACTCATACCCGCACACGCACACTCATACCCGCACACGCACACTCATACCCGCACACGCACACTCATACCCGCACACGCACACTCATACCCGCACCCACGCACACACTCATACCCGCACCCACGCACACACTCATACCCGCACCCACGCACACCCATACCCGCACCCACGCACACCCATACCCGCACCCACTCACACCCGCACGCACACTCATACCCGCACGCACACTCATACCCGCACACACACACACAGGCACACACTCGCGCACACACACTCATACCCACACACACACGCACACTCGCACGCACACTCACTCGCACGCACGCACACTCATACCCGCACGCACGCACACTCATACCCGCACACTCACACGCACGCACACTCATACCCGCACACTCATACCCGCACACTCATACCCGCACACTCATACCCGCACACTCATACCCGCACACTCATACCCGCACACTCATACCCGCACACTCGCGCACACTCATACCCGCACACTCGCGCACACACACACACACGCACTCATACCCGCACACACGCACTCATACCCGCACACACGCACTCATACCCGCACACACGCACTCATACCCGCACACGCACTCATACCCGCACACACACTCATACCCGCACACGCATACCCGCACACGCATACCCGCACACGCACACGCATACCCGCACACGCACACTCATACCCGCACACTCATACCCGCACACGCACACTCATACCCGCACACTCGCGCACACTCATACCCGCACACTCGCGCACACCCATACCCGCACCCACGCACACCCATACCCGCACCCACGCACACCCATACCCGCACCCACGCACACCCATACCCACACCCACTCACACCCGCACGCACACTCACACCCGCACGCACACTCACACCCGCACGCACACTCATACCCGCACGCACACACACACACAGGCACACACTCGCGCACACACACTCATACCCACACTCGCACGCACACTCGCTCGCACGCACGCACACTCGCACGCACACTCGCACGCACGCACACTCATACCCGCACACTCATACCCGCACACTCATACCCGCACACTCATACCCGCACACTCATACCCGCACACTCATACCCGCACACTCATACCCGCACACTCATACCCGCACACTCGCGCACACTCATACACGCACACTCGCGCACACTCATACACGCACACTCGCGCACACTCATACACGCACACTCATACCCGCACACTCGCGCACACTCATACCCGCACACTCGCGCACACTCATACCCGCACACTCGCGCACACTCATACCCGCACACTCGCGCACACTCATACCCGCACACTCGCGCACACACACACACACGCACTCATACCCGCACACACGCACTCATACCCGCACACACGCACTCATACCCGCACACACGCACTCATACCCGCACACACGCACTCATACCCGCACACACGCACTCATACCCGCACCCACGCACACTCATACCCGCACCCACGCACACTCATACCCGCACACACGCACTCATACCCGCACACACGCACTCATACCCGCACACACGCACTCATACCCGCACACGCACTCATACCCGCACACGCACTCATACCCGCACACGCATACACGCACACGCATACCCGCACACGCACACTCATACCCGCACACGCACACTCATACCCGCACACTCGCGCACACTCATACCCGCACACTCGCGCACACTCATACCCGCACACACTCATACCCGCACGCACACACTCATACCCGCACGCACACACTCATACCCGCACCCACGCACACCCATACCCGCACCCACGCACACCCATACCCGCACCCACGCACACCCATACCCGCACCCACGCACACCCATACCCGCACCCACGCACACTCATACCCGCACGCACACTCATACCCGCACGCACACTCATACCCGCACGCACACACACACACAGGCACACACTCGCGCACACACACTCATACCCACACACACACGCACACTCGCTCGCACGCACGCACACTCATACCCGCACGCACGCACACTCGCACGCACACTCGCACGCACACTCATACCCGCACACTCATACCCGCACACTCATACCCGCACACTCATACCCGCACACTCATACCCGCACACTCATACCCGCACACTCGCGCACACTCATACCCGCACACTCGCGCACAGTCATACACGCACACTCGCGCACACACACACACACGCACTCATACCCGCACACACGCACTCATACCCGCACACACACTCATACCCGCACACGCATACCCGCACACGCATACCCGCACGCGCACACCCGCACGCGCACACTCATACCCGCACACTCGCGCACACTCATACCCGCACACTCGCGCACACTCATACCCGCACACTCGCGCACACTCATACCCGCACACTCGCGCACACTCATACCCGCACACTCGCGCCACACTCATACCCGCACACTCGCGCACACTCATACCCGCACACTCGCGCACACTCATACCCGCACACTCGCGCACACTCATACCCGCACACTCGCGCACACTCATACCCGCACACTCGCGCACACTCATACCCGCACACTCGCGCACACTCATACACGCACACGCACGCACACGCACGCACACGCATGCACACACAGGCACACACAGGCACACACAGGCACACACAGGCACACACAGGCACACACACGCACACATAGGCACTCTTGCACACAAGCACACGCACGCGCTCACACAAGCACACGCACTCACACACACACACACACACACACACCCCTGCTCGCACACACACACTCATCCCCGCAAACGCACACACACACATACACGCGCACTCTCGCACGCACTCTCACCCGTGAACTCGCTCAGACACACTCGCACACTTGCACGCACGCACGCACACACACACACATGTTAACGTCTCCTCCTTCTCTCTCAGGACTTGGCCGCCCTCCAAGCCAGCGACTGGGCGCTGGCGGTTTGTGGCCGTTTGGGGGGCAACGCGGGCGGCTCGGCCACTGTGGCGAAGGGCGTGGCCAGCGGCAGCGCAGAGGCGGTGACCGAGACGCTGCGCTGGGCGCTGGACTTCGCCAACACTCGAGCTGGACGGGAATGAGGGTCACGTGTGAAATTTCTTTGTTTTAAAAGGAATAAATTTGGTGGCTGAACGGGGTCTGGAGTCCTTTTACACCAAGCTGCACTTCCACAGAAGACACGTCTTCAACACCTTCACCAGGACACACACAACACCAGGAGCATGAGGTGACCACCTCACTGGTGCCAAGCCCTGAATCATCAGCACCATAAACCGCCTCAGGTCGCATTCAGGATCCCGTATTCTGCGCACGTTGAGTGGAGGGCATGTCAATGGTGCAAATGCAAATCCCACTGGGACTTGGGGGGAAGGTGGACCTGCGCTAATATTTCCATCAAAATACGAGCAGGAATATCTTAATCTTGTAATGAGCCTGCGATCAATATGTTGTAACCAGCCACGTCTCTATAGAAACCGTAGAACAGGGACCTCCTGCACTTGTTCTAGTGTAACCAGCATTAGAACATTAGTCCAGACCTTTTGCATGGGGACCTTTTGATCCAAACGTCCTGCTTGGCTCAGGAAATAATGTTACCAGACATTACTGGACACCTCCACCGTTGCCGGGACTGCTGGACAGACTTTAAAGTTCCTCCGCTGTCTCGCCCGAGACCTTCGTTTCTGTCCGTATGACTTGGACGTCGCGAAAGCCGCTACGTGTCTCGAGCATCGATTGCTCACCTGCTTTCATTACAGACGTGTCTCATCATTCAAAAAACCCAGAATCAGTACATTTCCCAGCAGGACGTCACCGACATGTGACAGAGTAAAGAACAGCACACATTTTAAAAAAGTAAAAACGCACTTTCATGCTTTGAAAATGTTGCTTGCAGTACGATCATGCCAACAACGTCTTGAAGTTATGTAATTAGAACAATGATGAGTGCAGTAAAAATATGCCATAGTTATTATTTATTAATAAATAAGCCCAGTGCGTGGCTGCGTGTGGTTGCGCGTTATTACTCTTTATAATACATTGCGTGTGTGTTTCGTTTTCTTTTTTAACTTCGTTATCGCTCCAATTCCAATAAGCAATGTTCTCAAGAGGTTAAAAAATGTAAAAAATAAATGGATAAAAAATAAATGGACAAGGCCTCAGACACCTGAACACTCAGGACTGACAATGAAGGTCAACGTGAACTTGAAAATGTCTTGTTCAAGTACACAAAGTAACAGGATTGTCAGAGCTTTGCAGATGAATTTTCGTCTGATATTAGTTCTACATTATTAAACATATAAGTCATCAGATTCCACTGCTGAGTCTGAATTGTGTGGTTCTGCTGTTTCTCATCCAGGTCTGGCTTTGCCCTTCTTTACACCAGTACTGGACTGAGACATTTGACGTGTTGTCAGAATGTGTGGGGAAAAGAGTAGAGCCCAACCCGCTTGGGACATTGTTTGGGCTTTTCTCCTCACCTCCTTCACTGTCTGCCCATCAAAGGGACGTGCTGGACTTTTCTACCTTACTGGCGAGAAGATTAATCACGACGAACTGGAAATCCTCTAAACCTCCGAGCCAGATTCACTGGATACGAGATCTTCTCTATTCCGTTAAACTTAAATGTCCCTTAAGACATTTTGAAAGATTTGGGGTCCTTTTGTCGACCTGGTTAAGAACGTGCCTTCTGTTCCTGGGTGGTACAGTTCACGTCTGGATGGAGCTCTGCTGAGGTGCTTTTCATTTTTAATTTCTTCTTGTGTAGGTTGGTTGTGGGGGTGATTGTAGGGCCGAATACCTCGCTGAACTTTAACTCCACCACACCAGAACCCGTCTTGTCCAGAGCCGGAACGTTTCTGGTGGAGAAAGTTCTGGAAATTCACAAATCCGTCTGTGCTGCTCCCATAAAAGGGGGGTGGAGATCTTCCTACTCAGAACTCCACACGTGTTCATTCATAGTTTTGGTGCCTTCAGTGAGAATCTACCAACGTAAATGGTCATGAAGATAAAGAAAAAAAACATGTTGAATGAGAAGGTGTCCAGACTTGTGGTCTGTACTGTATATGAAACACACACACAAACACACACACACACACACACACACACATATATATATATATATATAACATGCTCACACAGATCCAGGTGAAAAAGACTCTTATGTAACAAACAAAAGGCTTCAGCATTAAACCTGAACGTCCATCCAGCATCAGTGAAGCTTTTCACGTGTTCCTGACATGCTGAGACCATGTCCTCTGGCATATTGTCCACTGTAACGTGCAACAAGACGGTAAATTAAATCTTCAATTCCGGTTTTATGACGTGGACTAACCCAACGCTCCCTGACAGATATCCATCCTGGTAGCTCCGCCCGAAACGAACTGAGGGTTGGAGGTCAACTCCTAAACCAGAGAAGCCAAATACCCAAATTCACAAAACCAGTTCCTCAGCTAGAAATATACATATAAAATATCTGTGTAGAATCTGTGTGTGTGTGTGTGTATTATCTGTGTGAAAGTGTTTGTGTAGTATCTGTGTGTGTGTGTGTGTGTGTGTAGTATCTCTGTGTGTGTAGTATCTGTGTGTGTGTGTGTGTGTGCAGTATCTGTGTGTGTGTGTTTGTGTGTGTAGTATCTATGTGTGGGTGTGTAGTATCTGTATGTGTGTAGTATGTGTGTGTGTGTGTGTAGTATCATATGTATAAAATGTGTTGGTAGGAGAACCAGTAGATGTTCCAGGTGTTTATTTCCATCCACCGCGGTCTGAACCGCTACAATTCCATCTTGTGGCTGAAGGTGGAGAATCACATGCACACGTATGAAACGGGACGTTCCTACAGAACAACGTTCTGATGTTGACTTGATGAACACTTTTTATCCAGTTAAACAGTCGTTTGTGATCAGAATTGTGAATCTTTATTCTGGACTAGAAGGACCATGTAAGACGTAGCGTGTGAAGAGTTGTGGAACGACTGTGGTGCTTCTGGTCCTGCCAGTCTGCTGTGTGGCCACTCAATACATCAGCATTCATCAACTGGCGACTTCAGGTCAAATGTCCAGCGCTTTCCTGTGGGACAGAAGACTTGACCGTGAGTCCCGGATCCACCAAACTGCCCGTCTGGGACCGTCACCCACCTGTTAAACGCCATCTTCTTGTAGAAGACACGCAGAAGGAAGCCGCCCTCCTGGTCTGGCAGCGCGGTGGACGGGACGAGGACGTATTCCGCAGGCGGGAGTGTGAAGCGTTTGCAGATTTCCCGTCTTGGTTCGAAGGGATCTGTCACGGCGACGGGTTTCTGCCGTAGGAGAACGTCGCGGCCCAGCGTGATGTTGGACTGACCCACGTACTGAGATTCAAACACACACGTTAGTCCACCATCTTCAGGCCGGATATGAAAAACAGGAAACTTCTCATCATCTCACCTCCTGAGGGACCTGAAAAACAAGCGTAAAAAATACTGCGTTTTCTACCGCGTCTGATTGTGAATCCAGCAGGCTTCAGAAGATCTGCCGTTACCCTGTAGATGCTGAAGCCAACGGCACTGAGCTCCTGGCCGAGCATCTTCATTCTGCGGGTGTTCTTCTGGATGAGGCCCACCAGGAGGCTGCAGCCCTCCACTCCATCGTGGGGCTCGCTGTCCAGCTCCCCCAGTTCAATGGCGAACTGAGGGTTGTTGCAGAAGGTCGCTGTAGACATGAAGACATCAGAAGACGTCACGCGCCGCAGGTGGACTGACGCCCTTATCCAGAGCTACTTACAATCAGTAGTTACAGGGACAGTCCCCCCCCTGGAGACACTCAGGGTTAAGTGTCCTGCTCAGGGACACAATGGTAGTAAGTGGGGTTTGAACCTGGGTCTTCAGGTGTGTTGTCTGCTCACCTTTATGCTCCCTGTTGCCTCCTGCAGTGGAGCCAGCCTTCCATACACCGTTGAACTGGGAGAACCTCCAGTGGCTCAGATCATCGCTGGTGTCAGGCGTTCGGTTGCAAATGTGCACCTCAGAGAAATGGTCCTTGAAGTCTGAGAACGCCATCCTTCAGACAGGAAGTCCACACATTCACTCATCATGGACCATCGTTTTCAGCCGAATCGTGGTTTCAGGAGAGAACTCACCAGAACTCCCCGTCGTCAGCCGAGTAGTTCAGTTTTTTCCTCTCCTCTGGTTCGACCAAGTCCCATTCTCTGGAGCTAAGTGAGGGAGATGGTCAGATCGGTGTAGATCTCCAAAGACGGCTTGGCTGCCACAACCACAGAACCCATCGTCAGGTGCTCTACAGGGGAGAAGAAACTCACTTGTCGCTCCAGGCTCCCCGCCATTCCTTGTGTCCCCATGGGTTCCTCAGCCGTACAAGGTTGGCAGTTGTCCCTTGCAGGTGAACCTTCATTATGAAGAAAACAGAGTCCATGGGATTACGAAAATGTGCAAAGTGACCAAAGTGATGAAGAAGTTTGTGTACCTTCTGTACGCCAGTAATGGAATAAGCATGTTTGTCCACCAGGTTTAGCGTGGAGTCGAACATCGTGAAGGTCGCCAGGAGAGATCCTAGTCTCATCGCTCTCATCATGACGGCGTACAGGTACGAGGGGGCGCTGTGCAGCTCGTAGACCTCCACGATGCCTCCAGTGAAATCAGTCAGGCTTTCGGACGGCAGGCCTCCTTTCAGAGACTCGTAACAGCCGCTCACCCTGCAGGCGTTTCCAGGATTAAAATACGTCCATCTGGTTTATGTCTCATTTCTGGGAGGACAGAAAGAGGACGGGTCTCGCTCACTTGGCGTAGGCTTTCTCCAGCAGGGCGCTCCAGAACTCCGTACAGTCTGCAGAGTGGACGAACAAGAGTCTTCCGTCTTTAACAGGCAGCCGGTCGTCGACGACGACGTCCACCCATTCCCCCTCCTGCCAGAACTGTTACCAGGACATGGCGTCAGGGACACATTTTTATCTGCGTAGCAGGAAGTGAGCTTTGTGACGGACCTGGAAGTGAAAGATGCCGGCATAGTCTGTCTGGAAACTCTGATCCTGGGGAACTACTCGGGCCAGGACGTCCTTTTGGAGAGTAATGGACGCAACTGAAACCAACAGCCAGCAGTCACCTGATGTAAACAAATACACACGAATAAATTAACAAGCAAATAAACAGAATAGAAATTCAGACACGAGGAACACAAAGTACGGCGCTGATAACACAGTGAAGAAGACCAGACGCTGACTGGTAACCATCTCCACCCCTGCACTCAAGTGACGGTCCCAAAGTATCTACACCTGCTCTCAGGCGACGTTGCCTAGGTCTCCACCCCATCAATCAAAAGACAGTCTGTAGGTCTCTACCCCTGCTCTCGGCCGACGGTCCCTAGGTCTCCATCCCATCAATCGGCCGACGGTCCCTAGGTCTCCACTCCTGCTATCGGCGACATTCCCTAGGTCTCCACCCCTGCTCTCGGGCAACGGTCCCTAGGTCTCCACACCTGCTCTCGGACGACGGTCCCTAGGTCTCCACTCCTGCTCTCGGGTGACGGTCCCTAGGTCTCCACTCCTGCTCTCGGGTGACGGTCCCTAGGTCTCCACCCCTGCTCTCGGCCGACGGTCCCTAGGTTTCCACCCCATCAATCGGGCGACGGTCCATAGGTATCAACTCCTGCTTTCGAGCGACGGTCCCTAGGTCTCCACCCCTGCTTTCGGCGACATTCCCTAGGTCTCCACCCCTGCTCTCGGGCAACGGTCCCTAGGTCTCCACTCCTGCTCTCGGGTGACGGTCCCTAGGTCTCCACCCCTGCTCTCGGGCAACGGTCCCTAGGTCTCCACCCCTGCACTTGGGCGACATTCCCTAGGTCTCTACACCTGCGCTCAAGCGACGGTCCCTAGGTCTCCACACCTGATCTCAGGTGATCTGATTGGTGGGATGAGAATGGGCGGAGTTCAGTGTCACTGTTTTCATCATCTCTGTCCGGTATTAAGAATACGAATTCAGGCTCTTTGTTAAAAATTCAGGCTCTTTGCTAAGAATGGCAAGAATCTCCACTTTCTCGTGCAGGACTTGGTGTGGACAGTTAGAGAAACTCACCATGGTCTAAAACGTGATGTTGTTACAACATGTTGCTGTTAGCCAGTTAGCATGCTAACTGAAGTAAAAAAGGATGTAAATTTCACTTCAGACTCTGTTGTTTTATGAGTAACCAGGCCAGCGATGCCAGGAACACATGAGGAACTTACCCAGTTCCCCCTGGCAGATGTCTGTCCTGGTGGCTCCTTCGGAGATGAACTTGGGTGAGCTGCATATCTTCTGTTGAGATAAAATTGATGTTGCACCGTGAGAAACTGCAGATTTAGGAAGGCATGAAACGCCGCTGCTGTTTATCTGGAGCGAAACCAGTTTTTTGTCTCCAGAGTCGTCAGACCAGACGGACTCGAAATCCTACAGATCACAGCAGTTGTGATCCGGCGTTCAGTTTGGTTTTATTCTTCTTTCTGGACATGAACTAAGCGACCAGAGCAACAGGAATATGGGACTGGTGGTTAGAACTTACCCAGGGTCTCTTCCACTCAACTCCCTGCACTAGGGCTGAATTTGGCCCAAGTTCCTTGTACCCCAAAGAAGCTGGAACCGCATCGAACGCCTTGTCGCGGAACAGTTCTCCATTTTCCAGGCATTTCTGCCGCAGCGCTCTGTAGTCCTGGCCCAGGTATCTCCCACCGCGGCCCGGAGCCCTGGACCTGCTCGCTCCAGACATCTTACCTCCAGACAGGCCTCCACACTGAGAAGGTGTGGTCCAGGAACAGCCTGTAGGTGTTGGTGTGGAGCCACTGGATCAAGTCGAAACACATGAACACGCTGAATGTTGCAAAACAGGAAATGACAGCAAAGATATGAAATGAAAAGACGTTTTTTTTAATGCTTTGGTATGAACTTTGTCCACTGTTCTCATTGCTCTGCAATCTTCTCACTTTACCGCATTAAATGCTGCAAGAACGACGTCTGGAACGATCATAAAATACTTATTATTTAATTTTGCTTCAATTATTTTTTAAAAATGCAACCGATCGTTTAAACTTTAGCTGTCCAGTGTACAGACAGCCAGATCGAAGGAAGTTATTGATTCGCTAATTGAATTAAGGATTTGATCGGCTGCACTTGAAATGTTTTTTAAGATGATTCCTGCTCAGGAATATTAGCACCGTCTGGCATCACAGCCTTCCAAGATATTATGCAAATTCATTTATTCTCAGACTTTCCTACAGGATCAAATCAAATGACAGTCATCATAAGTTTAAAGTCATTAACCATTAGAGTATAATTAAAAACTAAAAAACTTTATTACTTTAATCCTTCTTCTGCTGTAATAAAAAGAACATTTTTAAGGGGTTCTAGACATTTACCGAATGTGCTTGCATACATAAAGCACATATACAACAAGATCCGGACATTTAAAGGAACACACTCGCCTGTGAACCAGAAGACCCAGGTTCAAATCCCACTTACTACCATTGTGTCCCTGAGCAAGACACTTAACCCTGAGTGTCTCCAGGGGGGGACTGTCCCTGTAACTACTGACTGTAAGTTGCTCTGGATAAGGGTAAATTCTTTAAATGGAAATAGCAGAAATTATTTTAAATATTTGAAATAATCGCCATATTAACTAGTAAATGTTAAAATATGAGCTTTTAAAGTCTCCTACAGAACAACAGGCACGAAGTTTAAGGACAAGATTTCATCTGCAGAAGTAAACAAACCCCGATTCCGTGCCGCGAAACGCCGGCCAATCAGCTGTGAGCCTGACTTCTTACTGGCGGGAACGCTGAAGGGGCGGGGCTTTCAGTATGTCAGCTGCGAGGCGCTCTCAGCCAATCAGCTGTGAGAAGAACTTTTTCGGAACGGAAACGCTGAAGGGGCGGGGCTTCGCGAGTTGAAGAGGAGTGGGCGGGGCCACCTGTTTACTTCATTTCAGGATCTGTTCGTTATGCAGAGTTCAGAGGAGACTGTCCCTGCTAACTAAACTAGAATAATGTAATAGTGTAGCGGTCTGGGTTTATATATCTAACACCTGGTGGTCTGGAACATGATAATATATAAAACCCTGAAATACACGACTATTAAAATATGGTAAACTAGAATAATGTAAAAGTGTAACGGTCTGGGTTTATATATCTAACACCTGGTGGTCTGGAGCATGATAATATATAAAGCCCTGAAATACACGACTATTAAAACACGGTAAACTAGAATAATGTAATAGTGTAACGGTCTGGGTTTATATATCTAACACCTGGTGGTCTGGAGCATGATAATATATAAAACCCTGAAATACACGCCTATTAAAACACGGTAAACTAGAATAATGTAAAAGTGTAACGGTCTGGGTTTATATATCTAATGCCTGGTGGTCTGGAACATGATAATATATAAAACCCTGAAATACACGCCTATTAAAACATGGTAAACTAGAATAATGTAATAGTGTAACGGTCTGGGTTTATATATCTAACACCTGGTGGTCTGGAACATGATAATATATAAAACCCTGAAATACACGACTATTAAAACAGGGTAAACTAGAATAATGTAATAGTGTAACGGTCTGGGTTTATATATCTAACACCTGGTGATCTGGAACATGATAATATATAAAACCCTGAAATACACGCCTATTAAAACACGGTAAACTAGAATAATGTAAAAGTGTAACGGTCTGGGTTTATATATCTAACACCTGGTGGTCTGGAACATGATAATATATAAAACCCTGAAATACACGCCTATTAAAACACGGTAAACTAGAATAATGTAAAAGTGTAACGGTCTGGGTTTATATATCTAACACCTGGTGGTCTGGAGCATGATAATATAAAAAACCCTGAAATACACGCCTATTAAAACACGGTAAACTAGAATAATGTAAAAGTGTAACGGTCTGGGTTTATATATCTAACACCTGGTGGTCTGGAGCATGATAATATATAAAACCCTGAAATACACGACTATTAAAACACGGTAAACTAGAATAATGTAAAAGTGTAACGGTCTGGGTTTATATATCTAACACCTGGTGGTCTGGAACATGATAATATATAAAACCCTGAAATACACGCCTATTAAAACACGGTAAACTAGAATAATGTAAAAGTGTAACGGTCTGGGTTTATATATCTAACACCTGGTGGTCTGGAACATGATAATATATAAAACCCTGAAATACACGACTATTAAAACAGGGTAAACTAGAATAATGTAAAAGTGTAACGGTCTGGGTTTATATATCTAACACCTGGTGGTCTGGAACATGATAATATATAAAACCCTGAAATACACGCCTATTAAAACACGGTAAACTAGAATAATGTAATAGTGTAACGGTCTGGGTTTATATATCTAACACCTGGTGATCTGGAACATGATAATATATAAAACCCTGAAATACACGCCTATTAAAACACGGTAAACAAGAATAATGTAAAAGTGTAGCGGTCTGGGTTTATATATCTAACACCTGGTGATCTGGAACATGATAATATATAAAACCCTGAAATACACGCCTATTAAAACACGGTAAACTAGAATAATGTAAAAGTGTAGCGGTCTGGGTTTATATATCTAACACCTGGTGGTCTGGAACATGAACTTTCAACGTTGGGACAGGCGTGTGCCTTTCCAAATCACGTCTAATCAACTGTTTTGTCCGCAGGTGGACTCCAATTATAGGAGAACTATTTGCTGAGTAGAATCTACCATTTACATTCACAGCATTTACCAGACGGCCTTACAATCAGTACAAGCGACTTACAATCAGTAGTTACAGGGACAGTCCCCCCCTGGAGACACTCAGGGTTAAGTGTCTTGCTCAGGGACACAATGGTAGTAAGTGGGGTTTGAACCTGGGTCTTCTGGTTCATAGGCGAGTGTCTAACCCACTAGGCTACTAGCACCCTCTTCTCTTTTTTTGTTTTTATCATGTATGTAGTTTGATGTGTTTGTGCACCTCCTTCACTGCCGAGTATTTGTCTAAATACACTTACAGCAGCCACTCCACTAGACCAAATATATTATACATTATGACGGGGGAGCCCGACCAGTATTTTTAAGATCTTTTTCTTATTAGATAGGGATTTTTTTATAGGTATATGTTATTAGATAATTAGTAATGCTGTGTGTATGGGGGTTAAGATAACCAGCCTGGTTTGTCACCATACTGATTTTATTACCCACCCAACCCTCTTAAAATGTGCATTTGTGGTGCTTCACTTGCGGTTTGTAAACGTGTGTTTGGTGTGATCTCCGATTTCTGATGAATTGTGGGTTTGTAAGTGTGCTCTGAACTGTTGTCACGATTTGCTGTGTGTACCGGGGAGGGTGGCATTAACCTGGCAGTACTAGTGAGGTGTAACCGTTCCTGGCAGTGTTATTCTCTTACGCCCCCAACATGCATCTTGTCTGATTTTATTTAAACAACAAATAGTGTACTGTTTGAATTATACTTTGCATGTTGCCTGTGTCTGGGGTGGACAAAGTGGGAGCAATAAGTAACCTTACGGTCACGACACAATCAGCACAGGAGGAGACGCAGGTCTGCACATCCTTCTGCAAAGGATACTTCCAATACTTCCTGGCCACCACTTCTCCCGTTCTGCGGATGCCCAGTAGCTGGTGTCTTGTGGGCCCATTCTATCACCCTCCCACGAAAGCGCCCCGGTACATAGGCTACGGAGGACATCTAGGAGGGGTCGGGTGGTTCCGGGTTTTCTTGAACGATCTCCTCGTTGAGGTCCCACATGACCGTGGCAACAATCATGGAAGGAGGCCGAATTGGAGAATACTGCTGGGGGAGTGCATCCACTCTCCTGTTTAGCTTCCCGGGCCGGTAGGTGATTTTGAATGAGAAACGGGATAGGAGAACAAATCCACCGAGCCTGACGAGAGTTCAGACGTTTCGCCTGCCGGATGTATCTGAGATTCCAGTGATCAGTAATGACCTCGAAGGGATGTTGTGCTCCCTCCAGCAGGTGGCTCCACTCCCCCAACACTGCCCGTATGGCCAACAATTCCCGATTACCCACATCATAATTCATTTCGGCCTCTGTCAACCTTCGTGAATAGAAGGCGCAAGGGTGAAGCTTCCCGGGGCTACCATGATACTATGACAGCACCACCCCCAATCCCCCCAATTGCTGAAATACTAGATGCTATTAAATCTTTCCCCGGTGGGAAGGCACCCAGCCCAGATGGGTTCGAGATCGAATTTTATAAAACATTTGCACAGACGCTTTCCTCTTTGCTGTTGAGAATGTTTAAGCACTCAGCTGGTATACACCAGTCCTTGTATGAGGCAAGCATCAGATTTATTTAAAAAAAGTTAAAGAAGAAACAAATCCATCATCATATCGACTCATATCTCTCTTGAACTCTGATCTTAAAAATCTTCACTAAGAGTCTTGCGAAGAGACTAAATGATTGTATTGGGAAATTTGTTCATCACGACCAGTCTGGTTTCATTCCTGGCCGCTTCTCCTTTTTTAATGTTAGGTGACTAATAAATATCTTGTATACTAGGTTTGAGCCTCAAGCTAGTATTGCAGCTCTTGCCTTGGATGCAGGAAAGGCGTTTGACCAAATTGAGTGGGACTATATTTTAGTTGTGATTAGAGAATTTGACATGGGTGACACATTTGCCTCTTGGGTGAAAATGTCATGTGCTCATCCTAGAGCTTTGGTTTTAAGCAATTTTAATAGATCACCTCAATTTTTATTACATAGGCGGCGTCCCTCCAGCGAGGAGGTGGGCAGGCTCCTGCCCGAATGGCCAGAGAACTGCCCATGGGAGATGATCGTGCCATGGGTCCAGGATGTCCGCAGGGTGGACGACCCTCAGAGTCACCGGTGGGAGGACACGGATGACGAAAGCGGCGATGACGTTGATTTTCTTTGGGCGGCCGGTGCTGGGATGGCTCCGCCCATTGCATACGTCCGAGATCGTCGTGACATCCGTGATGACCCACGTGACTTCTGGGGGTATGAGGAGTACGAGGTTGACACGGACGACGACCAGGATGACGCCGTTTGGGCGGTCGGTGCCGGGATGGCTCCGCCCATCGCACCTGTCCAGGATCGTCATGAGGTCCGTGGAGACCCACGTCCCTCCCAGCAGTGTGAGGACAGCTGGTGGAAGAGGGCGACGGGAGGTCACCAGCCAGCAACTGCGCTGCCGGGACTGCCTCACAAGGAATCCTCCATTCCAGCTCCGGTCGCCGACCCGCCTTCACTCTGCCCGGACGTTCCCCAGCTGAACGGCAGCGCATCACCAGCGCCCCCGCATGCTGGAGAAGATGTCCACCCCCTCCACGCCACACACCCACCACCATCTCCAGCGACGTGCCCAGCCCCGTGTGGGACAGCCCAATGGCCCCGGGACCCTTCAGTGGGGCAGCAGACACGGATGAGACACCATCCTTGCGTGTCTGTCTGGGTCAGCATGGGGCTGTGGCGCAGCCCTCTGGCAGCAGGGAGAGACAGACAGAAGGAGTTTTCGGGACTTCCTGCCGAGACTGAGGGTGGAGTTTGATCGGCCAGAACTCTGCCCCTCCACCACATCCAGCGCCAGTCAGGATCTGGGGCAAGAAGACCCTGCACTGGCGGGCGACGAGAAGGTCGCGCCTCCCGAGATCCTGGCTGTGCCCACCAGATGAGCCCTACGAACGGAAGGATGGCAACCCAGCCGCAGAGCCGAACCCCGGGACCCAGC
Source organism: Denticeps clupeoides (assembly GCF_900700375.1). NCBI lineage: Eukaryota > Metazoa > Chordata > Actinopteri > Clupeiformes > Denticipitidae > Denticeps > Denticeps clupeoides. Next base: position 35,807,859 of record NC_041709.1, read on the forward strand.
TGGGACAGGCAGGAAGAGGGTCTGCTTGTCCCAACGGACGCAGAAGGGGCTAGCCGGATGGTCTGGCAATGCCCTCCCCTTGGCACCAGGGGCGTGCAGTGAGAGGGGCTGCATGTGCCGAGAAGGCATCAGCCTGGGGTTCCTGAAACAGTCGCCGGAGGCTCCGGGACAATCTCCCTGCATGGTGCAGGGGGTGACACAAGACGTGTCAGAGGGGACGTGTGGAGACTGGGCCCGCACGTACCCGGATGGATCGGCCCTGTTTTTTGTGTGCAGGTCCGAGGGTCCGGGGCCACCAAGCAGGACCATGCCGGGGAGCCAGGCCGAGGGTCCGGGGTCGTCACATGGGACCACGCCGGGGAGCCAGGCCGAGGGACCGGACGGCGCATAAATGCCAGAGAATTTCGCCACTTCGGGAGGGACGGCATTTTCGTGAACTTCACCGTGTTTATGTTTGTATTTTGAGTTCTGGCAATCGCCACACGCCTACGGGTTAGTTTTAGTTTACGATTAATAACTCTCTCAGGATCTTTAACTACCAAGATCAGGAACTACCAAATACCTCCTTTTTTGCTCCTGTCTGTCGTAACCTCGCCTTTAAACACTCACTATTAGACCCGGTGCTCATAGATTGGGCGAGAAAAGGAATCCTCACCCTGAGAGATTTATATATAGAGATTTATATATTCTGCCACTTTTTCTCAAATAAAAGGGAAATTCGACCTCCCTGCGTCACACTTCTTTAGATACGTACAAACTAGAAATTACGTTCATTACACTATTCCAAACTTTGAAATTCTGCCAGCTCATAATGAATTACACAAATTACTTACTTGCGTTCCCAATAACCCAAAGTTATATTTTTTTTACAATTCCGTTTTTTTACTAATCAACTGAAAAACGATTGGGAAAAGGAACTGGATATTCATGTTTCTGGGGAAGGCTGGGAACATGAATGTCTTAAAAAATATATACACCTGCTCTATTAATGTTAGACACCATCTTACTCATTACAAGGTGTTGCATAGATTACACTACTCTAGGGTTAAACTTAACACTTTTTACCCCACTATTTCCTCTCTCTGCAATAAGTGTGAATCTGCTGAGGGTTCGCTTGGGCATGACCTAAAATGGGTGAATTCTGGTCAGAAGTTTATGCTTGGGAGCTTCCCTTAGATCCTACAACTGCTGTTCTTGGCTGGTCAGTGTCCTTGCAGCATCTTAAAAAAGCTTTCCGAGTGCCTATACAGTACGGTATGATGATCACAAAACAATCTATTCTTTGCATGTGGAAGAATAAGTCAAGGCCACTATTCAAGATGTGGTTGTCTGAACTTTCCTCCACCCTTCATGTAGAAAGGCTCAGATATAGTATGTCTGGAAATATAGATCTGTTTCAAGCTTCTTGGAGGCCTCTTTCCAAATACCTCTTAAAGATTCCTGAAAATTGCATCACTACTTGAAACCTTGTAGTCGTAGTGTAGGTGTTAATACACCACTTTTTATTTTATTTTATTATTCATTTTCTCTTCTGTTTCCACTTCCCCTATCACTCTTGCTTTAAGTACCTATTCATAATTGTATTTTTATTGTTATTATTACTCACAATGTTACATTTGTGAAGAGTTTTGCCTTTGCACAGTGATGTGTGTAACTGCTGAATTTAATCTATCTTGTATGTCAGTAAATTAAAAAATGACCTCAATAAATATAATAAAAAAAAAAAAACTGACTCATAAAATTCACATGAATTGCAGCTCATGGCAGCTGACAAATGTCAAGTTGGAGCACATCCTGTGTTGCAACTGCACACACCTGTTGCTGTGAAGGACCCTGAGATAATGAATTACTTTTTAGACTGAAAAAGACCAGTTGACACTTGGGATTGCATGGTTGCGCAATGTTACCCACAATGCTACATATTGAGCAATGTTGAATTCAGAAGAAATGGAATTCTGATCACATAGTTCCAAGAAAGAAATGACAAAAACTTGGGATTTGGGATCACAGTCTGCCTAATCGCATATTTAATATTCGCTAAAACCTACTGTATGCAGTGTTTGATCTAACAGTACCTTTGTAGTGTCTCCTACATTCTTCAAACCATTTCAAGGAGACAGAAGTTGGCTTCCTGACAGACAGGTGATTCATGAATGATAGTACATGATGCAAATGATGAATTTCAGTCCATTGCTGTGACTGTTCTGCAATTCTACTCCCCACATACATCATCTGCACGACACCCATGCAGCACAGTGGAGTATAAATACGAGCTGATCTCTAGACTCACAAGCAACTGACCTGAGAGGAACACGGTGAGAGCGCCCAGCCGTACATCATCAGGTGAGCTCTGGTTCTGTTTCCTGAATGTTGCTAAAGTTCTTCATTTAGGGTCAGCATTCATAAAATATGTAGTCACAGATATATAAATATTGGATTTAACAAGATATTGTCTAGTTTTTTAAATTCTGTAAATAAATATAGTGTCCTGTGTTCCTTTAATAAAATGAAATGAAAATGTGGGTTTTGTGTGATTTGGAGAAAAATGACAATCTGGTGAAAGTCAATCTGGCCTCTTCTGTCACTGTAAGACACAGTAACTACATGTACATTAAACTTTTCTTGTTCTGCAGTCATGAACTCTTCTGATCTCGTGGCCATTAAAGCCCTCGGCAGACCCCTGCATCTCGGAACGTTGTACAATGCAAGAAATGACAGCGTCATAGCGGGTAAGCCATTTACACTAGTACACCACCTTCAAGACCAGAACACACAATGGCAGAGGCAGGGAACTTTCAGTGGGGTGAAAAAAGTGAAATTTTCATGTCAGGGGACATTTAAACTTGAATCAGTAAGTTCAGGTCTCTGTAAGAGGTAAATTCCCAGATTGCAGTTTCTTCAGTTAAATTAAGGCTCTGGTCTTATTTCAGATGCTCACCTTTGTCTTGCTTCATTGCTAACGTTTCTCAGTCCACATTTTGAAAATAACTTACTCCACTGAAATAGATGAAACTATTAGGGTGCTAGTAGACTAGTAAGTAACACACTCGCCTATGAACCAGAAGACCCAGGTTCAAATCCTGCTTACTACCATAATCCTGAGTGTCTCCAGGGGGGGACTGTCCCTGTAACTACTGATTGGATAAGGGTGGCTCTGAATCCGATAAATGTCCGTAAATGTAAATGAAACGTGAAAGTGAAGTGATTCTGCAGCACACGCTGTTGTTCTATACAAGTCAGTCAGATAGACAAAAATCCTGTAAAGAGAACCTTGATAACTTGTGTACCCCTGATGGTGCGCTGATGACTGTCCTCCCCTGATGTAGGTAAGAGTCTGTGGGGTGTGGAGGACATTGAGAAAGGAACAACATCTGAAGCACAACCGTACAGCAACTTCGACATCACAACCTCTGACTCAGTCAGTGAGAAACATAAACTGCTGGATGTGAGCGCCTCTCTGCAGGCCAGCTTCTTTGCTGGGCTGGTCGAGGTTGGTGGGTCAGCACAGTACCTCCATGACAAAGCTTCATCTAAACATCAGTGTAGAGTAACAATGAAGTACCAGGGGACCACTGAGTTCAAGGAGCTGAAGATTCTCGGCTTAAACGTGAAATACCCCGAGGTCTTCAATCAAATGGAGGCCACACATGTGGTGGTTGGGGTTCTCTATGGGGCTGAAGCCTTCATGGTGTTTGAGGACACTGCTGCTGATGAATCTGAAAGGCAGGAGATTCATGGAAACCTGAGCATGATGATCAAAAAGATTCCAGGAATTGAAATCAGTGGAGAAGGAAAAGTTGAGATGAATGATGAGGACAAGGACATGGTGACGAACATGAGTTGTACATTTCATGGTGACTTTTTACTAGAGCAGAACCCCACTTCCTATGAAGAGGCCGTGCTGGTCTACAAAGAGCTGCCCACTCTGCTGGGAAAGGATGGAGAGAAGGCCGTTCCTGTGAAGGTCTGGTTGTACCCTCTAAATAAGTTAAATGACGTAGCTGCACAGATAAACAACATGGTCTCAGAATCTCTGGTCTCTCAGCTGAAGAAAGTGATGGAGGATTTCCATGAGGCAGAGATGAGAACCACTGATCTACTGGTGAAGAGTAAGATTCTGAAGACTGATGACATCAGGGACAAACTGGAGCTGTTCCAAACCAAGCTGAGGGATTTCACTGCTGTGTTCTTGCAGACAGTTGCAGAGATGTTGCCTGCTATCAGACAAGGAACCTTAGAAGAAAAAGTCCTCAGAGATCATCTGGATAAACGTAAAGGATCTGGATTCAGCAGGAATGAAATGGATTCTTGGTTGGATGAGAAAGAGACTGAGATTGGTGTCCTGAGCACATACACCAAGACAATGAAGTATGACATTAAACGTCCAGGCCCTGAGCTTGATGTTCTTCTATTAGATCCTGAGGTTGATAAGATTTTCATGTTCAGCTTCACGTCTCTAAAATATGAGGAGGAGTACCTGAACACAATCAGCCAGTCCACTGAGAACCTCAAGAACAACATCACCATTCCTGCTCATGCCCAAAACACGAGAGCAGAAATTCCATGGTACAAGGCAGCAGGAGTGAAGGAGGTTCTACTTATGGCCCTAAATCATATGCGAGGTTATGAAGATGACGTTCAGTTAATCAGTTACATCTCTGATCCAAACCACCCTGGAGCTTCAGTTCGCTCCTATCAAGATGGCATCTGTAAGGATCCAAATGTATCAGGACATGGTATGTGTTTTTACTCCTGAACATCTAATTTACCCCAGGAACATTCATTTGAGTTGATTCAGTTGTCCATGTCCAAAAAGTAAACTGAATTCTATAAACAAGCCCTGTTTTAAAGCATTTTCTTCTTCTTCTTCTTGCAGTCAACATCTTACTGGACCCGAACACAGTAAACACAGAACTGGTCATCTCTAAGGGAGGCAGGAAGGTTGAACGTGTTAAAGAATGGCAGTCGTACCCGGATAACCCGGAACGGTTCGATTATTTTACGCAGGTTCTATGTAAGGAGGGTCTGACTGGGAACTGCTGGTGGGAATCTGAGTATACAGGGGGGGGTCATATTATGGGAGTGGCTTATAAAAGTATGAGCAGGAAAGGATATGAAAGGGAGTCTTGCCTCGGAAAGAACGAAAAGTCCTGGGGTCTGGAGGTCAATGATGACGCTTGCATTGCTTGGCACGATAACGTCCGTAAAAACTTGCCTGCGTCTGAGTCCAGACGGATCAGGGTGTATCTGGATCACATGGCCGGCACTCTGTCCTTCCACAGCGTCTTCTCAACTGAAGAGAAGCTCCTGTACAAGTTCCATGGCATCTTCAAAGAGCCACTTTACCCAGGGTTCTGGTTAATTAAGCCTGATAGTTCAGTGAGCCTGTTTTAGACTTCAAGCTTCAAGACTTTTATTGTCATTGTACAGTTACCTGGACAATGAAATTAGCTGGCAAGACCACAGAGATGCAAGAAAAGAAGGTGAAAAAACAACACATACACAGTATATGGGTACAAGAGACATGGGGGGGAATATGCAAGAGCATCATAAACATGATAAATATGGGGGGCTTTGGTCAGTAGAGATAAGTGGAACTATTGGGTAAATTGGTTATTGCACATTGCCAGGATTTTGCACAGGCCCGTAGTCAATAGCAGCAGTGAGATGTGACTGCATGGAAGAAATCTGCACACACACTCACACACACTCACACACACTCACACATTGAGAGTTCTGACTGCTATACTTTAGTCTGTTGGTTTTGCACCTGATGGATCTGAACCTTTTTCCAGAGGGCAGTATGTTGAATAGGTGGTGGTTAGGATGGAGGCGGTCTTTTTTGTTTTTAGAAACACATCCACGTGCAGAAAACATGTACAATGAATAAATTGCTTTTTTTCTTCATATTGAATTCCTAGTATGGTGCAGGGTTTGTTGAATATGCATTATTCAAATTTTTAATGCTTATTCATGACATGACTTGTAGAAGCATTAATAAATTCTCAAGTTGACTGAAATCTTAACAACATGTGTTTAATATATATATACTTACCATATTAAAAAGAATTACCAAACCTTCCAGTGTGGGGTCTGACCTTAGTAAAATTGTCAGGATCGGGTCTGGGAGGCACATTGCAGACATTGGCCGTTTGTGTAAACAAGATCCAGCACATTTTTCCCTCTCGTCGCAAAGTCCACATGTTGATGGAATTTAGGAAGAACTGTCTTTAGATTTGCATGATTGAAATCTCCGGCGACAATGAACAGTCTGACAGGGTGTGCATCCTGCAGCTTCGTACAGCACACACAGGTCTGTATCTCACTGTCACAAACTCCATCAGTAATGAACAGTAGTTAGAGACTAGCACCGAGTCCAGTCATCTGTAGTAATCTTTCCCTCGATGCTTCACTGTAGGGATGGTATTGGTCTGGTGATGAGCGGTGCCTGGTTTCTGCCTGGCGTTCATACAATAGAGTTCAATCTTTGTCTCATCAGAACAGAGAATTTTTTTTCTCATGGTCTGAGAGTCCTATAGATGCCTTTTGGGCAAACTGTGATTTTTACTAAGGAGTGGCTTCCGTCTGGCCCCTCTACCATACAGGCCTGATTGGTGCATTGCTGCAGAGATGACTTTCCTCGGTTCGCAGAAGACCTCTGTAGCTCTGCAAGACTGTTCATCAGGCTCTTGCTCACCTCCCTGACTAAGGCCCTTCTCCCACGGTTGCTCAGTTTAGGAGATCGGCCAGCTCTAGGAAAAGTCCTGGTGGTTTCCTCATTGTTCCCATTTCTGTAATGTTCCCCAGATTCTGGTTTGTGGACTGACATGAACTGTCAATGTTGGGACAGGCGTGTGTCTTTCCAAATCACGTCCAGTCAACTGTTTGAGTAGAATATACCATTTACATTTATGGCATTTATGAGACACCCTTAATCAGAGTGACTTACAATCAGTAATTACAGGGACAGTCCCCCCCCCCCGGAGACACTCAGGGTTAAGTGTCCTGCTCAGGGACACAATGGAAGTAAGTGGGATTTGAACCTGGGTCTTCTGGTTCATAGGTGAGTGTGTTACCCACTAGGCTACAACCACCCTATAAAGAAATAGGATGCACCTGAGCTCAATTTTGGCTCTGCATACTGTATATGTGCTTTTTTATAATTAGTATAAATTGAATACATTTTGGAATCAGGCTGCAACATAACAAAATATGGAAGAAATTATGTATATATGCTATTCAACTCTGAAGGATGTATAAAAATGGCAAATACTGTAATAAATAACTCTTATAGCGTGTGTATTGTAAGTGTCACGGTTTATCTGGGCTCCTTTTTAAACACACCCCTTTCTCCTTGCCCCTGCCCCCAGGAAGTCTGTTTTATCAGCCCTGATGACAGACTGTGATGTCCTCACCGGTGCCTCTGTGCATTTAAGATTTACTTTTAAATGTCCTTTTTTCAGAATTCTAAGCAGTTATAGAGCTTTTATCAGCCAATGGGCACGACCCACAAAGATCCCCCGCCCCCCAAAAACAACTACATTTATTTCTTGTATAGCCCAAGTCCCAAATTGAATATCTAAATGGGCTAGAACAGACCATTATATAAAACATCACATTAGTAATAATTCTAATAATCTCTGAGCGATGCACCTTACCATATTTGACACTTTGGGTCAGATTATCGTCTTGTGTTCATTTGGTTCATGATACAGTTAAAAAAGTAAAAATCAAGCAGTAAATATCTCAGAGATAACTAGAGATGTGTGTGATGAAGTAAAAATGATGAGGAATATAAAGCAGAAAAGCAAAGCAGCTCACTTTATGGTGGTCATAGTGAGACGTAGTACCTATACGTGACAGGGAACATGTCTCATTCCACCTGAAGGAGCTGCTGAGGGTCTGATCTCACTTACACACTGAGCCAAACACTTCAAACCCAGCAGCAGGGACGCTGCTTCCATACAGAGAAGACAGCTTCTGGTTCAGATCATCCACGGTGACCACATTGTAGTCTACGGTGAGAGGATTGGTCTTGGCAAGAACAGCTCTGGTCACAGGACTGCCCTGTTTCCCTGAGCAGCAGTAGGAGGTCCAGAAGTGACTGGGGATGTTGACTTCTCTGTTGTCCTTTTCTGTCCATTTGGGCCCCGGCACCACCCCAGTCACGATGTGGGTTTTTCATGGAGAGTTGCGGTCAGTTCAGAGTTTTAACCGAGTTTTGATAGTTTGGATACTAGCGTTTGGAGATACTCTGGAGGGTTTAGAGAGACAGAGAGAGAGTTTGAAGAGTTATTAGAGTGAGGAGAGTAGGAGAGGTACGAGGATGGAGCCAGCTAGGGGTAATTTCAGGTGCATTATGTTTGCTTTTCAAGAACTGTATTTTTCAGTGATTATTTTTTTTTTATTTCCTTGACATGTTTATTCAGTATTTACAGATAGATGTACAATCACTTTAAGGTATTGTGACTTGAATTTCACTTCAAAAATACAGAAACAACTTAAGCAATAAAAACAAGTCTATAAACAAAAAGAATACACAAAAAATAATTTAAATAATACCATAGTAGAAACATGTCATTTATAACACACATATATACACACGAAAAAACCCAACAGAACCAAGACCATTCTTTATTATTATTATATATTTTTTTTTATATAGATATAAAAATATAACCATCGCAAAACCCTAATTGACACACAAAACCATTTCTCTCACATTTGGAGATAAGTGATCTAAAAAGGGAGACCATATATTCTGAAAGCTATTTATATTATCCCTAAGCACAGCCGCCAGCCTCTCATGAGGCAGGACTGCAAAAATCTCTCTATACCATTGTGTGACAGAGGGGGGAGTATTTTTTATCCATCTAATAAGAATACACTTTCTTGCCACAAGTAGTAATTTGTCTAATAATCTATAACTTTTGGCTTCAGTGATTATTTTATTCAAAGGTGAGGTGCTTATTGTGTTCCAAGGAGTTGGGGTACAATAACAACACCTCAACCACGCTAAGCCATTATCGTGCCTTACATGAGAATAAGGAGGAAACTGAAGCTTCACCCACACAAGGTAAGTAATTACAATGTTACTAATGCACAATTTGTCCATGTTGACTTTTGTTTATTGTGGTAACAGACACCATATTTATTCTCAGCCAGCAGGAAACGAGAGCTGGATGAAGCCCTTATCTCCATGATAGTGAAGGATACACAGCCCTGCAGTATTGTGGATGATCTTAGATCCCTGTTATGTTCTCCCTACAAGGCAGTATGTATGGGTGCATGCATGAAAGACACGAGTACTTTATTGTACGGCTCACAATTCAGCACTATATATTTGAAGGCCGTTATACGGTCCAAACAAAGCAGAGAGGAAATCCCCCCCGGCTCCCACCCCTCATGATGTCACTGGAGGTAATATATTATTTTACATTTTCAGATCAATTATTCCTATTAGAGCACTTACTAACGTGATCTGTGGTTTCCTCTTAGGTAGCGAACTGTGGCATCTCCAGCATCATGGAGGCACGGGAGGCACAGAATGTAACAGCAGATGCCACTGTGGAGGTCCAGCGCAACCTTCTCAGAGCCAAATATAAGCAGGCTGGAAAACCCTCTGGAGTACTGGGAGAGACAAAAAGGACTGTACCCCGATTTGTATAATCTTGCTCTTGCCTTTTTCTTCTGTGCTGTGAAAGGGTGTTTTCAAAGGCAGGAGAGGTGGTCAAAAAACACAGAATCATTTAAAACCAAAAACTTTTTGTGTGTTGGTGTGAAACTATTATTTCTGAATTAAAATGTATAAAAATTCCCCTGTTCTGTACATCATTGTCCAAGTTACACGACTTGCCATATCATATAATACTACCGTTTAGTGAAAATATCCACACAGAATACAGTCAAACAGTATTTTATTATACACATATGTGATCATTTATGTAGAACAATTAAAACATTTCACTGCATATCATACCGTGTATGACTGTGTATGTGACAAAAATAAAACTTGAATTTATTTGGTCATACATGGTTTGTAATTATACACCTGGCCAGTAGGTGGTGTCGTGTGCACATGAAGCTTCGAGAAATGAACCCTTTCTCGACCCATTTGGCTCAAGTCTCATGAGATCTCACCATCACTACTTTGTGGTAACCTGCTGTGAAGAACACCAGCGATCGAATGCGTTCTCCTTCTCGCGAGCAAACTCAACAAATGTGACCCCGGAAACGCTGCCGATACCACTGACAGTCCCAACAGAGTAGGTGTGTATCTGGACTGGTCGGCTGGGATTCTGACCTTCTACAGCATCTCCTCTGATAAACTGACCCACCTGCACACGTTCCACTCCACATTCACTGAACCCCTCTACCCAGGGTTTGGGGTTTTAAGTTATAAGTCCTCACTGACCCTGTGTGAGATAAAATAACCTCCTGTACCTGCAGGAACATCTTCAGCAGTCACACTGATCACCACCTCCAACACACACACACTGTTACCTTGAAAACAGCTGTAACAGAGAAGAACCTGGTCAATGTTCTACTGTGGTTCTGGATTCTCATTGTTTCCTGATTCTCTTGATGTTTCCTTCATGTTCACTGGAGTCTCCTGCACCAGACGTGAGAAATAAACCTTCACCAAACTCTTACTGGTCAGACTGGTTGTTCTAGTCAGTGTGTGTGTGTGTGTGTGTGTGTGTGTGTTAGGTGACCACAGGTGCTGATTTTACTAAATTGAATCTCATCACCAGTATTGATTATGTAGATGGAACTGTGAAGGTTTTCATCTCACACTGTGCTGTACATGCAGAATTGGTCTTGTGTTCCCACAGACACACCCTGTCTTTAAAAGACATGTCTCCAGGACATGGAACGTGGTCTCCAGGCAGCACATACTGGGTGAGCGTGAAGTATGTAGATGAAGGTGAATTATCAAGTTTCATATTTCATCAAGGTTGTCAGGGTTTGGCCACCATGCACCAGTAATGGTTTCACTCAGTTCTTCACATTTAATAACCAGTTTATTTATTGGAGTTTCCACATCTGGACTCAGACTCAGTCTCAGTCTTTAAATCTAAACTGAAAATTCACTGCTGAAGAGCAGGACACGTGGTGTTTATTGTGAAGATCCTAGTTCTGCCAGATCCTAAATGTTGAAGTGTCGTACCAGCAGCTTAAAATGATCACATTTTGAGAAGCATTATTGTACAGATGCAATTTCCATCATCATAGGAGGTCCCGATGAAGGTCCCGTCCCCACACGCTGCTCCCCGGGGGCCTGTCATGGTGCCCACTGCTCACCAAGGGTGACGGTTAAATACAGAGGACACGAGTGTCACCGTGTGCTGCGCTGCAGTGTCTCACAATGACTGCCACTTCACGGGATCTAAAACTACTAAATCAGGACATCCTGATCACCAGGATGATTGTCCCCAAATGGCGGACCACACAAGCCACACAGTAGTAATATTGCTAATAAATGTACGACTGTGATTACAAATCTCCACTTCAGTTGGATTAAAGCTGGTTCAGACTGAATCTGTCACATGCCAGTATAAGGATACGACAAGAACGAACCTGCCAACACAAATCAACGCAATAACAAAAAAATTACAACACCTTGAAAAAAGAAAAATGGATTTATACATTTTTTTTAAAAAAGTGAAACGAATAATGATGAAAAAACGGGAAACAACACACAAAATGAAGACGAACAGCAAGCTGCGTTGGTCTCTCACACCGGAAGTGAAGGCGGAGCGGGGTGTGGTGGGCGGCAAGGCAAAGCGCAGCCCCGCCCTCATTATCAGTCACCAGGGCAACCTGCAACACAAATACACCAGATGCATCAAACAACAAGGACTTATAATTTCTGAGCCAAGGCCATGAAAATAACACCAAACCTGCATTAACATTAGTTCAAGTCACTTACTTCAGCAGGGAGAATAAATACAAAAGTTGGGAAAGAAATCAAATCGTAATTTATCACGATTTAATTTACGATTGTTCGCTGTATGTTTATTAAAAACCGGAGCATAACTGTACATTGAAAAATGGCTGTGACTGGCATACCAACATGGGACAGGATGTGCTGTACTTTCTATGGCAAGAGTGGTTGTCAGTGTTGAATTACTCCAAAAATTCCATAATGCGCAGACATACTTGGCCTGTTCATGAGCAGTCATCTCAAGTGCCTTTATAGCCAGTCAGCGTAACACACAGTCCAATTACATCCGGCCTGCCAGATCATTTAATACAGATCAATTACGATGGCCCGGCGATAAGAAGCGCTGATAACACAAAAAAAACAAACTACAGGCCCCATAATGCAGTGCTTCAGTGGGCTTCCTTAACGCAATAGGTCCTATAGGTTCTGGCTCCTGGTGTAATTGTGTTTGACACCCCTGATGTAACAACAATGAGGGGTTTAAACGCAGTTTTACATCATACATAGAAAGTTAAAGTGAAGTGATTGTCACACGTGATACACAGCAGCACAGCACACAGTGCACACAGTGAAATTGTCCTCTACACCCCAAGTGAGCAGTGGGCACCATGACAGGCGCCCGGGGAGCAGTGTGTGGGGACGGTGCTTTGCTCAGTGGCACCTCAGTGGTACCTTGACGGATCGGGATTCGAACCGGCAACCTTCTGATTACAAAGACCTTTCGCGTGTGAGGCGAACGTGATAACCACTACACTACAGAAACTTGGATAGAGAAACGAATGGGAGAAAGACCCCGGTTCTGTTCTGCCCAGAGAAGGTCTTTACTAACGTGCATTATCCACTATAATCTGCGAGGTCTATGATGACATGCGTTGCGTGTTGTAGAGGGAAGAAATGTGTAGGCCCGGACTCTCCACGTGTTTCACCTTTGGTCGTGGAACAGTCAGAAAACAACTGTATCTCACTTTAAACCTTGGTGACGTACAAGGCTAAGATGGTTTCCAAACAAGCGTGTTATGCTGGACACAAGACAGATTCTGGAGTCCTTGTCCAGTCGCCCATGACGAAGGTGGTGTGATTCTGCTTTCCCACCCTTCGTTACCCACAGTGGTGTAAATATGCTTGTGAACTAACTAACGGTGGCAGTTCTTCTTGCAAGTCCCCCCCATGCACATGGTGAATGAAACTTGGATAAATTCAATTGACTTTCTTCATTTGCAGCTCCCCAGACGGGAAAATTCCCACCCCAGTGTATACAGGAACTTCTCAGAATACGACCATTTTAAGCTGCTGGTACGATACTTCAGCGCCGGATCTGGCAACACTGCCCCTCTAAAACACGCACACAAAGCGGGATATTATCCGTGTCTGAGTGTACCAAGACCTACAACACCATGATACAGTCTTACCAGGCGTTTATAAACCCCGCCCCCGCGGAGCCCCACTGCAGCTGCCCCTCTTCTGCCTGCATCCCCAATGGCCTCACCTCTCGCCCACCGCCCGTCTCCAACCAAACCCAGCATGTCTGCGCACGTGTCCCGCAGCAACCCTAATATCCTCCCTGATGGAGCAGAGGCTCCGTTTATTCAAATTGTGATGGTTCAGCCCTAGTTGTGAAGATCTTTAGAGAAGACATGGAAGGGTGTGGTCCTGAGTGTCTTCACTCACCCTGTTTATGAGTGTCCATGCTGGGCAGATGTGTTGACGTGGGTCTCGTCTCCTGCACTGGTGGGGTGGGGACGACCTGCACAGGAAATAACAACGTTTAAATGTGCCTGAAACACGTCGACACCGTACATTAGTTATTAACAATTCATCCAGATTTATCAGACACCTACTCACACCCCCACCTACGAGCTGAGGTTCTGGGACGTTCTGGGACGTTAGTAACAGTGTTGGAACTCTTACCTCAGTCAGTTCAGCCTCCACCAGAGCAGGACCTGTTCCACAGAGGACATACAGGGACATTTCACACACGGAAACACACATTTCAGAATAAAAGCTCTTAAAATTCGACGTAGAATCACCAGAGGCTTTGGTACGAATCTTTTTTCGCTACACAATTAACTGGTTGGGCCTGGAAACAAACAAAACACTCGAGCAAAGGACAGTCCCATTGGTGCGTCCATCTGCCTGACAAGAGTCAATCCTGCACCGTATGTACAGCGGGGAGTACGTCCAGTGAACGAATCACTCATTGAGCCCAATTCACCAAGAAGATAGTTACACAGCATACCACAGGACAGGAGAATTAAACCATTCAGTTGATTTTTACTAAAACGTGTTTGTCACGGCAACACGGCCACAGCCTACGGGCCTGGTCGGATTCGGTTTCTATCGTTTTAGTCGAGCTCGGGTCTATAGTACCTATCCCATCCTTATGACTGTGGTCGTTTTTAGGCACAATTACAGCTTTGTCACAGGCTTCTCCCACCATGCACTGAACGAAGTGAAGTGATTGTCACATGTGATACACAGCAGCACACCACACGGTGCACACAGTGAAACATGTCCTCTGTATTTAACCATCACCCTGAGTGAGCAGTGGGCACCATGACAGGCGCCCGGGGAGCAGTGTGTGGGGACGGTGCTTTGCTCAGTGGCACCTCAGTGGCACCTTGGCGGGTCGGGATTCGAACCGGCAGCCTCTACGGGGCCGCTTCCTTAACCGCTAGGCCACCACCTGCCTGGTGAACTAATCTTTTTTTTTTTTTTTTTTTACTCCGCCCCCCCCGCGGTAAAACCCTCTAAATAGTTATCTTGTGTAATGTGGACTTAAACCCCCCTGCACCGCCACAGTTGTTACGTACTTAAAATTATTACGCTTATTCAGCTAATGGACATTAATTTGCTTAAGGTTTTATGCCGCAAAGTACACATGACTTAAAACAAGAGTTATTAACAAATATAAAAAAATTGTCTATGAAACTGAATATTGTGTTTTACAATGCAATTGTTTAATTGTCCAGCGAACACGTCGACACAGTACATGAATGTGTTGATGATCACTACAGGGAAGGGGGCGGGATCTGGAAAGTCACACGCTCGTCTGTTTGACAGCACCTCCTACTAACGTGCATTATCCACTATAATCTGCGAGGTCTATGATGACATGCGTTGCGTGTTGTAGAGGGAAGAAATGTGTAGGCCCGGACTATCCACATGTTTCACCTTTGGTCGTGGAACAGTCAGAAAACAACTGTGTCCCACTTTAAACCTTGGTGACGTACAAGGCTAAGATGGTTTCCAAACAAGCGTGTTATGCTGGACACAAGACAGATTCTGGTGTCCTTGTCCAGGCACCCATGATGAAGCTGGCGTGATCCTGCTTTCCTACCCTTCGTTTTATGCCGCAAGGTACAAATGACTTAGATATAAAAAAAAGTTGTCTATTAAACTGAATATTGTGTTTTACAATGAAGGGGGCGGGGTCTGGAAAGTCACACCCTCGCCTGTTTGACAGCGCCTCCTACTGACAGGGCGGGTGTAGGGCATCTGGAGTCGGATGCGGGCTTTCAGACGGTGTGTGTGTGTGTGTCTTCACTCACCCTGTGTGTCAGTGTCCATGCTGGGCAGATATGTTGACGTGGGTGTCGTCTCCTGCACTGGTGGGGTGGGGACGACCTGCACGGGAAATAACGACGTGTAAATGTGCCTCTGTGCACCAGTCACTCTGTGCAGCTCTGGTCTGCCATCTACCTCACTTTCACTTCGTCACTTTAAACTAAAAACTCTGTTGCACTATTGGTTTTTGCACTCTCCTGATGTTGCACTCTCCACCATGTGCCCTTATTTGTATATGGTGTTTTTAAAATTGTATATTGTGCCTTTCTTTTTAAATTGTATTTATACTCTGTATTCGTTACTGTTACTGTTTTTGTATTTAATGTTATTCTTATGGGTCAGAGAGTAACGTAATTTCAATTCTCTGCATGTCCTGTACATGTGGCAGAATTGACAATAAAGTTGACTCGACTTGACTTGACTTGACTTGAAACACAGACACCGTACGTTAGTGTATTAACAATTCATCCAGATTTATCCCACACCTACGAGCTGAGGTTCTGGGACGTTCTGGGACGTTAGTAACAGTGTTGGAACTCTTACCTCAGTCGGTTCAGCCTCCACCAGAGCAGGACCTGTTCCACAGGGGACATTTCACACACGGAAACACACATTTCAGAATAAAAGCTGGTAAACCAGAGGCTAGAGATGAGATGTAACAACATGAAAATACTTTATTACTAAATATTTAATCCTTTTTTTAAGGATTAAAACTCGTCTGTGAACCAGAAGACCCAGGTTCAAACCCCACTTACTACCATCGTGTCCCTGAGCAAGACACTTAAACCTGAGTGTCTCTAGGGAGGACCTGTCCCTGTAACTACTGATTGTAAGTCGCTCTGGATAAGGGCGTCTGGTAAATGCTGGAAAGGTAATGCAGAAAGCCCTCGAGCTCGAATGACTGTTGCACTAACATCGGCAGTCACAAAGGTGTTGGAGAGACTCAAGTTTCCCGATGACACGGTGGTGATGGGCTTAATCTCAAACGACGACGAGACGACCTACATGGAAGAGGTAGAGAAATTTGCGTCATGATGTCAGGAGAACCACCTCCAGCTGACCGTCAGCAACACCAAACAGCTGATGGTGGACTTCAGCAGGAGACAGCAACTGGACTACAAGCCCCTCAACATCAGTAGCACTCCAGTCGAGATGATGAGCAGTACCTGGGTGTCCACATCTTAGAAGACCTGGTGTGGTCTGAACATGTCCAGGTTCAGTCCAAAGGGGCAAAACATGGCTGCCCACTGCTCACGCAGGGTGATGGGTTAAATGCAGAGCACAATTTCACTGTGTGCACCGTGTGCTGCTGTGTATCACAAGTGACAATCACTTCACTTTCAATAAACATAATAACTTGCTTGCATTAGAGCATTCTCCTATCGCATTTTACTAGCCTTCTTCCCATTTCATTCTATTTAATACTTAACTATGCACAGTCCACAGAGGACTGGGGCCTAGCGGTTAAGGAAGCGGCCCCGTAATCAGAGGGTTGCCGGTTCGAATCCCGACCCGCCCCTTGATGAAGGTAACATCCCCACACACTGCTCACCCAGGATGACTGTTAAATACAGAGGACACGTTTCACTGTGTCACCATGTGCTGTGCTGCAGGGTTTCACAATCACTTCACAAAGCAGAGTGGTTCGGGATGCATTTCACCGCGACTTGTACTACTGTAACTATGCATGTGACTGATGAACGTCTCGAATCTCCGGAACGCAGACAGCTGGCGGTTCTACTGTGACGCCTGAAGATGTAGAATGGAGACTGTGGCAAACACAACGTCCTTTATTCATCACAAACCCGAGCAGAAGACGTGTTCACGCTTCAGACGTTCATCAGCTACGAAGGTTCTGCTAAATACTGAACACGTACGACTCCATTCCATCAGCATCGCGGTCGGTCGGTTCACTCGCTCTTTAAACACATCTACATTTTCCACATCTACTACTGTACAATGTGTGTGTGTGTGTGTGTGTGTGTGTGTGTGTGTGCCACTCACCTGCTGCATCTTCACCATCTGCATGTGTAGAAAGGTCAGCGCTGCTCCGGAAAGGAAAGTCAAACAGGAATAACGAGTAAACAACAATTCATGTGAATCCATACGAATTCCACTACAGTTCTCCTGCTGGGTTGACCTTTAACCTTCCGAGAAGATGAAAATAACCAGAAGGCAGGGAACCCCAAGTGGGACCAGAAGGCAGTGATGGTGGTGAACGGTGGTTTACCTCGCCGGGGACTCCTCGTGAGGAGGGATGGGGATGGCGGCGTGGGTTGGGCGTGGCAGTGACGCTGTGGCCGTCTGCCTCGGGGTCGTGGGGACCACCGGAGGCGGGAGAGGTGGTGGTGGAGGAGGGGTTCCGTCCTGGAGATGAAAGACAAGAGGAAGTCACCGTTCCGGGCCCATCATTCCAAGAAGAAACAGGAGGAACATCTACCCTACCTTCTCGTAATGTGTGTGATATTTCTTATCAGAAGCATACTGCAGGATCTCGACCCCCTTATCCACCTCCATCTTCTCTTCCACCTGCAGAACATGAGGACCATACATTGAGGAAAAAGTCCCTTAAAACGCCCTTCATCTCGCAGGTGACTTACAGTCCGTGATTCGCGGCTGTGGACGTGAAGCGTCTGCTGCTGCGGGGTTTTCATTCTACTACTGCTTCTTCTTCTTCTTCTTCTTCTGGTGTTTTATGGCGGTTGGCACCATTTAATGGTGCATTACCGTCACCGACTGGACTGGAGTATGCGGGGTTTTCAGGGCGAAGTTCACAACTCTAGGCGGCGCTTCCGCGTTTGGTCACGTGGTGCGCAAAACGCCCGTCCATTGGTCGAGCCGACACACGCGGCATACATTACCCACAGTGCACCGCCCGACAGTTTGTAAACACAGCCGATGGAGGCATGGATCCGTCAGAGGGCTTCGTCTGAAAAGCTGGTAATTCCCGCCGGTTTACGCGGAGCGTCGGCGGTGGACGCCGCCTGCAGCGTGAGGGAGGGAGGGAGGGCCGCCTGCCCGTCCGTCGTGAGGTCCCGCCGCGATGGGGAACTGCCTGTCGTCGCAGGGGGCCGATGACCTGTCGCTTCTCAACGAGTCGGAGGGAGCCAGCCTGCCCGGCGAGCCGCCGCCGCCGCCTTACCAGGTGCGGACGGGGACTAAACGTGGGTGGTAGTAGCCTAGCGGGTAACACACTCGCCTATAAACCTGAAGACCCGGGTTCAAACCCCACTTACTACCATCGTGTCCCTGAGCAGGACACTTAACCCTGAGTGTCTCCAGTGGGGACTGTCCCTGTAACTACTTACTATGAACCAGAAGACCCAGGTTCAAACCCCACTTACTACCATCGTGTCCCTGAGCAGGACACTTAACCCTGAGTGTCTCCAGGGGGGGACTGTCCCTGTAACTACTGACTATTAACCAGAAGACCTAGGTTCAAACCCCACTTACTACCATCGTGTCCCTGAGCAGGACACTTAACCCTGAGTGTCTCCAGTGGGGACTGTCCCTGTAACTACTTACTATGAACCAGAAGACCCAGGTTCAAACCCCACTTACTACCATCGTGTCCCTGAGCAGGACACTTAACCCTGAGTGTCTCCAGGGGGGGACTGTCCCTGTAACTACTGACTATTAACCAGAAGACCTAGGTTCAAACCCCACTTACTACCATCGTGTCCCTGAGCAGGACACTTAACCCTGAGTGTCTCCAGGGGGGACTGTCCCTGTAACTACTTACTATGAACCAGAAGACCCAGGTTCAAACCCCACTTACTACCATCGTGTCCCTGAGCAGGACACTTAACCCTGAGTGTCTCCAGGGGGGGACTGTCCCTGTAACTACTGACTATTAACCAGAAGACCTAGGTTCAAACCCCACTTACTACCATCGTGTCCCTGAGCAGGACACTTAACCCTGAGTGTCTCCAGTGGGGACTGTCCCTGTAACTACTTACTATGAACCAGAAGACCCAGGTTCAAACCCCACTTACTACCATCGTGTCCCTGAGCAGGACACTTAACCCTGAGTGTCTCCAGGGGGGGACTGTCCCTGTAACTACTGACTATTAACCAGAAGACCTAGGTTCAAACCCCACTTACTACCATCGTGTCCCTGAGCAGGACACTTAACCCTGAGTGTCTCCAGGGGGGACTGTCCCTGTAACTACTGACTGTAAGTCACGCTGGATAAGGGCGTCTGATAACCTCAGGGTTAAGTGTCTTGCTCAGGGACACAATGATAGTGTCACCTACTAGGCTACTGCCACCCTGTTTTCGAGTTTGTGCACAATAACCGGTGCGAACGTACGCAGTTGACGGCTAGTAACCCGTGCGTTGGTGCGCAGGAGCGCGTCCAGGTGCCCGTGTACCACCCCACGCCCAGCCAGCCACGCCTTGCCACGCAGCTGACCGAGGAGGAGCAGGTCCGCATCGCCCAGCGCATCGGCCTCATCCAGCACCTGCCCCGCGGCCTCTTCCAGCCGGGCACCGAGCCGTCCGACAAGAAGATCAAGGAGTGAGCGCCGCCCCCTTCCTCCGCCCTCTCCGCCCCTTCACGTCCCCTTCACGTTTCTCTCGTCTCTCTCTGTCCAGGTGCGTCATCTGCATGATGGACTTCGAGTACGGCGACCCCGTCCGGTTCCTGCCCTGCATGCACACCTACCACGTGGACTGCATCGACGCCTGGCTCATGCGCTCCTTCACCTGCCCGTCCTGCATGGAGCCGGTCGACGCCGCGCTGCTGTCCACCTACGAGACCAACTGACGCGGCCCGATGCCGCGACGTTATTCCCCGCACATTTTACATCGAGTCTTATGTGAACTATGACCTCGGCCAACAAAGCTTAACCTCTTAAGACCAGGCGTCTCCAGTTCCACCATCGCTCTCGAGGTCCGTGACTCGCTGTGAAAGTGTGGTGCATCTTGGGAAACGTAGTCAACTGTGTGGAATGCAGAACTCGTTCACGTCTCATTCGGCTTTACATGGAGAAGCTTTGGAGCTGAAAGGTGCAGATGATGCGCCTGGTCTTGGCGGGTTAATCCGCACGCGTGCGGGCTCGAGGTAGGTTCAGGCGTTGATCTGGCGGCACGGGGCCCTTCACACCGATGCAATCACAGAAATCAGTCGGCCCTCGGGCGGCCTAAACCGGTGTATAGCATGCCAAGATCATCTTTCTTTCTTTTTTGTGTATTTCTGATTAAATTAAGGATGCTCACGTGAACAAATCTGTGTACATCTTCTGCTGGTGAACGTTGCCTTGACCGATAATCTGTACGTGTTTGTGCACCTTCTCTCAAGACGCCGAGTAGCTTAAACCAATGGCTTGTGAAAACCTCCATCTCCCTTTCCAGTCCTCATCCAAGACAACGAAACACTGTAGAGTTCCCATGTTTACAATGCGTCATGTCCTCTGGAGCTGCTGCTCATCTTCTCCTGTAGATGTTCCTGCAGCCCCATCAGTAATCCTGTGATGTGATCTGCTGTGGAGAATACCTACTTACTTTACAAGAGCACAATCTAGATTAAAACGAAATAATAACAATGGCAGATTCATTGACATTGTGTGTGCTGTAACTCATTTATATTCCCTCCGCCTCCCGGAAGAGTGTCCTACATGCTGGTTTTCTGTACAGGACTTGGGAATAATAAACGGATACTGAGATGCTGTTCTTTCTCATCTAATCCTCATTTTTCTTTTAATCTGAGTTTGATTTCAGAGCACTTGTACCCTGGGCCGAGGGCTCGGTTTAAGTCATAATCGCCATTGAATTTGTCCTTCTCTGTGTAAATTAGGTAATTGCATAGCTTTTAGGACAATACATGCCACAATAAAGGTGGATGCCAAATTCTTTCAAACAGACTTTGCGTTTTCTTTTTTGCATGTGCAATGCGGCAACGGTTTAAATTTTCCATTTTAATGCAAAATTAATTACAGTGCAACTTATAAAAGTTTTTTTTAAATCCTCAATAATGACTAAAGCTAATTGCATGGTAGTTTCATGGTTATTTTCTGTACTTTTACATTGTTTACAAACATTTTGACGTAATTCTAGAACATTCTGGATTTGACTGCTTGGGTCTGTAGATCCGTTCCCATGTGAAACTGCGCGCGTCAGGACGCCATTTTGGTTCTGCCGGCCCCACGCAGGCGCTGTTCCGGAGGCCCGGTCTGAGCCAAGATGGCGGACTTCCTGCTCATGACACGAGCGGATCGCGATTCGCCTTAGTGGTCCGTCCCTGCAGCGCGCAAGATGGCGGCGGTGTTAGACGAGGAATTCGAGGATGCGCCTGACGTCGAGCCCCTGGAGCCGACGCTGAAAAACATCATCGAGCAGAAGTCCCTCAAGTGGATTTTCGTCGGAGGAAAAGGCGGCGTGGGGAAGACGACGTGCAGGTAAAGCGCGGCGCGGCTCGGCGCGGCGGCCTCGGCTAGCCTGTTAGCACCATTCATGCGACTCCGGCGAGTGGAAGAGCAGAGCCGTTTTATCCGGCCCGACGATACGAGATTTATCGCGTGTACCGACATCGTTCTCCGATGTAACGTGGCAGCTGTTTACTGGTAGTTACACGACATATTTTACACGGGTGTAAAGTGTGTGGTGGCTTTATTGGTCCACACAAATAGGGCTGAACGATTTTAAAGGTCCCATATCCCAATATTAATTTTTTGCTTTAGATACAGTATTAGGGGACAGAGACCGTTGTAAAGTTGAGGGGGCGTTCGCGGAAATGACGTCGACAACACCGTTCACCAACCACGATAATTGGCTCAGACAGGAAGTCGTGTCGACGTTATTCCAGAATAAAATAAAAGTCTCGCATGACTACTTTGTGTTCATTTTTACACCCAATCACCGAGCAACTGCAAAGCTTCACACGTTTGGAAGCCATAACGGACGTTGGAGATAATGGTTTAGGGGAGGGGCCGGGAAATTCTCTGGGCGGGAAAACCATGAGAAATGGGAGGTTACCTTTCCCCTTATGATGTCATAAGGGGAAAATTCCAGATCATCACCGCTCTCTAAACGGTGAAGCAGAATGAAATATGAACTGAGTTGCTTGCTGATTGGTGATCACGACTGTCATACAGGGACATCAGCGCCACGTGATTGGATTGTTTATTCAAATTGCGAATTTGGCTCGAATTCAATAGATCGTTCAGCCCTACACACAGTAAAATGTTATCTGATGTAAATGGATTAGAAAGTAACTGTCAGGCCCCACCTCCTTTTATAACATGCCACGCGTCTCTCCAGTTGTAGTCTGGCGGTGCAGCTGGCTGCAGTGAGGGAGAGTGTCCTCATCATCTCCACCGACCCAGCACACAACATCTCAGATGCCTTCGACCAGAAGTTCTCCAAGGTTCCCACCAAGGTCAAGGGTTACGACAACCTCTTTGCCATGGTGAGTGGAGCTCAGTCACTTTCTGGTGCTGTCGAACGAGGGTTCGGCTTGAAAGTGTGACCTCCTTCTGCTTCACCATGCAGGAGATCGACCCGAGCCTGGGCGTGGCCGAGCTGCCGGACGAGTTCTTTGAGGAAGACAACATGCTGAGCATGGGCAAAAAGATGCTGCAGGAGGCCATGAGTGCGTTCCCCGGCATCGACGAGGCCATGAGCTACGCCGAGGTCATGAGGTCGGAATTACACTCGTCTTCAGACAAGTTCATTAAGGCCCCGTCCACACGAGAACCGTTTCCTCTGAAACGGGACCGTTTCAGTTTGATCCGGCCTTTCGTCCACACGGAGGCGCCGTTTCAGGGTACGCCGAGCAGTTATTTTCTAAAACGGGTTACAGAGTGAATCTCTCAATTCCGCGTATCCGTGTGGACGTCAGAGCGGCTGACGTATCCGCCCAACCTCAAACGTGACTACATACAGAGGCAGTGGTGGCCTTGCAGTTAAGGAAGAGGCCCCGTAATCAGGTTGCCGGTTCGAATCCCGATCCGCCAAGGTGCCACAGAGCAAAGCACCGTGCCCACACACTGCTCCCCGGGCGCCTGTCATGGCCGCCCACTGCTCACCAAGGGTGAGGATACATTTTTGGGCAGTGGTGGCCTAGTGGTTAAGGAAGCGGCCCCGTAATCAGAAGGTTGCTGGTTCGAATCCCGATCTGCCAAGGTACCACTGAGGTGCCACTGAGCAAAGCACCGTCCCCACACACTGCTCCCCGGGCGCTTGTCATGGTGCCCACTGCTCACCAAGGGTAATGGTTAAATGCAGAGGACAAATTTCACTGTGTGCACTGTGTGCTGTGCTGCTGTGTATCATGTGTGACAATCACTTCACTTTACATACAACAAGGAGAGTGGGGGTTACAGCGCCACCTACAGGTGTGGAGGGGGGTTAAAACAGCGTTCGGGACGTTCTAACAAGGACTGCGGGGGGTTACAGCGCCACCTACAGGTGTGGAGGGGGGTTAAAACAGCGCTCGGGACGTTATAACAAGGAGAGCAGGGGGTTACAGTGCCACCTACAGGTGTGGAGGGGGGTTAAAACAGCGTTCGGGACGTTCTGACAAGGACAGTAGGGGGTTTCAGCGCCACCTACAGGGGTGGAGGGGGGTTAAAACAGCGTTCGGGATGTTCTAACAAGGACTGCGGGGGGTTACAGCACCACCTACAGGTCTGGAGGGGGGTTAAAACAGCGCTCGGGATGTTCTAACAAGGAGAGCGGGGGTTACAGCGCCACCTACAGGTGTGGAGGGGGGTTTAAACATCGCTTGGGATGTTCTAACAAGGACAGCAGGGGGTTACAGCGCCACCTACAGGTGTGGAGGGGGGTTAAAACAGCGTTCGGGACGTTCTAACAAGAGAGGCGGGAGGGTTACAGCGCCACCTACAGGTTGTGGAGGGGGGTTAAAAAGGAGAGCGGGGGTTACAGCGCCACCTACAGGTGTGGAGGGGGGTTTAAACATCGCTTGGGATGTTCTAACAAGGACAGCAGGGGGTTACAGCGCCACCTACAGGTGTGGAGGGGGGTTAAAACAGCGTTCGGGACGTTCTAACAAGGAGAGCGGGAGGTTACAGCGCCACCTACAGGTGTGGAGGGGGGTTTAAACATCGCTTGGGATGTTCTAACAAGGACAGTAGGGGGTTTCAGCGCCACCTACAGGTGTGGAGGGGGGTTAAAACAGCGTTCGGGATGTTCTAACAAGGAGAGCGGGGGGTTACAGCGCCACCTACAGGTGTGGAGGGGGGTTAAAACAGCACTTGGGATGTTCTAACAAGGAGAGCGGGGGGTTACAGCGCCACCTACAGGTGTGGAGGGGGTTAAAACAGCGCTCGGGACGTTCTCTCCGTGTGGACAACAACTTTTCTGATAACACGTAGCTTTTTTAGAAACCAACAAACAGAGAAACGCGTCCTCATCTGGACGAGCCCTAAGAAATAAACTGACATTTACAGCATTTTTCAGACACCTTTATCCAGAGTGACTTACAATCAGTAGTTACTGGAGACACTTAGGGTAAAGTGTCTTGCTCAGGGACACAATGGTAGTAAGTGGGGTTTGAACCTGGGTCTTCTAGGTCACAGGCCAGTGTGTTACCTGCTAGGCTACTACCACCCTAACAAATTAATAGAGTTGCACTAGAAAGTATTAGTGGTAGCAGGTATTCAACACTGTTAGAACTTCTAATAGGGCTCGTCCGGGATTCGAACCCAGGACCTCTTGCACCCTCAGCGAGAATTGTACCCCTGGACCGGACATTGTACAGTACTTGTGATCGATCTACAGCATCAAACTGTGAACCTGTTTTTTTTTTAAAGGTTTTCTGCTGCGTTGCATTCTCATCTCTTCCATTTGCCACCCCTGTAGGTTAGTGAAGGGCATGAATTTCTCCGTGGTCGTGTTTGACACCGCCCCCACTGGACACACGCTCCGCCTCCTCAACTTCCCCACCATTGTGGAGCGGGGACTGGGCCGCCTGATGCAGATCAAGAACCAAATCAGCCCCTTCATATCGCAGGTAATTTAAATATCGAAATAATTCAAATCAGTCACACGGACTGATGCGTTTACATTTACAGCATTCATAAACAATATGATCATCTGAC
The DNA here is from genome assembly GCF_900700375.1 of Denticeps clupeoides. NCBI lineage: Eukaryota > Metazoa > Chordata > Actinopteri > Clupeiformes > Denticipitidae > Denticeps > Denticeps clupeoides. Next base: position 35,833,431 of record NC_041709.1, read on the forward strand.
AAACCTATAAACAATCAGTCGTGAGTTGAATAGCCAATGAATACAACAAAGTTATGAGTTGTGTTGCATTAGAAATGTCTTATGTTGGCGAAGTCCTGATGTTCTGATGTGCAGTTTAATCCCCAGTCCAGGAGCAGCAAAAAGCCCAGTCAACACTACTTTTTTTTGGCCAGCGGTGGCCTAGAGGTTAAGGAAGTGGACCCGTAATCAGAAGGTTGCCGGTTCGAATCCCGATCTGCCAAGGTACCACTGAGCAAAGCACCGTCCCCACACACTGCTCCCCGGGCGCCTGTCATGGCCGCCCACTGCTCACTCAGGGTGATGGTTAAATACAGAGGACACATTTCAGTGTGTGCAGTGAAATCAAAATGTCCACCCTGATTGACAGTCAATTTCACATGCTGTTGTGCAAATGGACTAGAGATCAGGTGGAAATTATAGGCAATTAGGGGACCATAGACCACTTCTCACTTCCTGTGCTTTCTGGCTGATGTTTTGGTCACTTTTGAAGGCTGGTGGTGTTTCCACTCTACTGGTAGCCGGAGGCGGAGTCTAGAACCCACACAAGTGGCCCAGGTAGTGCAGCTCATCCAGGATGGAACATCAATACAAGCTGTGGCAAGAAGGTTTGCTGTGTCTGTCAGCGTAGTGTCCAGAGCTTGGACGTGCTACCAGGAGACAGGCCAGTACATCAGGAGACGCGGAGGAGCCTGTAGGAGGGACAAAAACACAGCAGCAGGACCACTATCTACCTGCCAGAGTCCTGCAAAATGACCTCCAGCAGGCCCCAAATGTACATGTGTCTGCTCAAACGGTCAGAAACAGACTCCATGGAGAACGTTCTGCTGCCTGCAACATCCTCCTGCATGACCGGTTAGGCAGTGGGTCAGTAATGGTGTGGGGTGGCCTGACTGATCCTCAGACCCCCTGGGAGACCACATGCTGGTGAGGTTGGCTAATGCAAGTCAACGCTAGACGTCATGTATAATACATATTACGATTCGTACAGGTTATTAGTGTCATTGTAATACGCAGCACAGCACACGGTGACGCGGTGAAACGTGTCCTCTGTATTTAGCCGTCGCCCTTGGTGAGCAGTGGGCACCATGGTAGGGGGAGCAGTGTGTGGGGACGGTGCCTTCATCAAGGGGACCTCAGTGAGCAGTGGACACCATGACAGGCGCCCGGGGACCTCAGTGAGCAGTGGACACCCTGACAGGCGCCCGGGGAGCAGTGTGTGGGGACCTCAGTGAGCAGTGGACACCATGACAGGCGCCTGGGGAGCAGTGTGTGGGGACCTCAGTGAGCAGTGGACACCAGGACAGGCGTCCGGGGAGCAGTGTGTGGGGACCTCAGTGAGCAGTGGACACCATGACAGGCGTCCGGGGAGCAGTGTGTGGGGACCTCAGTGAGCAGTGGACACCATGACAGGCGCCCGGGGGAGCAGTGTGTGGGGACCTCAGTGAGCAGTGGACACCCCTGACAGGCGCCCGGGGAGCAGTGTGTGGGGACCTCAGTGAGCAGTGGACACCATGACAGGCGCCCGGGGAGCAGTGTGTGGGGACCTCAGTGAGCAGTGGACACCATGACAGGCGCCCGGGGAGCAGTGTGTGGGGACTTCAGTGAGCAGTGGACACCATGACAGGCGCCCGGGGAGCAGTGTGTGGGGACCTCAGTGAGCAGTGGACACCATGACAGGCGCCCGGGGAGCAGTGTGTGGGGACCTCAGTGAGCAGTGGACACCGTGACAGGCGCCCGGGGAGCAGTGTGTGGGGACCTCAGTGAGCAGTGGACACCGTGACAGGCGCCCGGGGAGCAGTGTGTGGGGACCTCAGTGAGCAGTGGACACCGTGACAGGCGCCCGGGGAGCAGTGTGTGGGGACCTCAGTGGCACCTTGGCGGTTGGAACCTGCAACCTGATTACCCGCCAGGCCACCGCTGTCCTGCTCGTCCACTTCCTGTAGTGTGATCCGCGTTGTCTGGTTTTGTGACGTGTCCGTGTTCCGTCTCCAGATGTGTAATATGCTCGGCCTCGGGGACATGAATGCGGACCAGCTGGCGTCCAAGCTGGAGGAGACGCTGCCGGTCATCCGCTCGGTCAGCGAACAGTTCAAGGACCCGGTCAGCACGCACACACACACACACAGGCGGGCGTGTCCCTGCCGGGTGGAACCGGCCTCTTAATAATCGCCTGTCCCCGCAGGAGCAGACCACGTTCATCTGCGTGTGCATCGCCGAGTTCCTCTCGCTGTACGAGACGGAGCGGCTGATCCAGGAACTGGCCAAGTGCAGCATCGACACGCACAACATCATCGTCAACCAGCTGGTCTTCCCCGACGGAGACAGGCCCTGCAAGATGTGCGAGGCCCGTCACAAGATCCAGTCCAAGTACCTGGACCAGGTGCGTAAATCCTGATCAGCTGGGTCTCGTAATCGTAAACGTAATGGACCATGTCGTACCGACGTCGCTCTGCGATGTTCTAGTTAAAAAGTAGTGCCGGAAGAACCGGTGGGATGCGTGGATAATAAAGCGAAGCTCCGCCCCTTTACCTCTCACCCGGTTCATTAATTGGTTAGGTCGTGGGGTGTAGCCTAGTGGGGTAACACACTCGCCTATGAACCCAGGTTCAAACCCCACTTACTACCATCGTGTCCCTGAGCAGGACACTTAACCCTGAGTGTCTCCAGGGGGGGACTGTCCCTGTAACTACTGATTGTAAGTTGCTCTGGATAAGGGTGTCGGGTAAATGCTGTAAATGTAGAACCGAACGAGTCGCTGACGTGTGTGTGTGTGTGTGTGTCTGTGTCTTGCTCTCAGATGGAGGACCTGTATGAAGACTTCCACATAGTGAAGCTGCCCCTGCTGCCTCACGAAGTCCGGGGTGCAGAGAAGGTCAACACCTTCTCCAAGCAGCTTCTGGAGCCGTACAAACCTCCGACCAAGTGACCCGCCACCCCGTGACCCCGACCGCGACCTTCACTATGACCCGTGTGTGTGTGTGTGTGTGTGTGTGTGTTCATTATGTCCTACAGGGAATGTATCTATACACCGTAACGGCCAGCTGCTAACGTCAACGAAAGCCAGGACTGCGATTCAGCCGCGGTCTGAAAGCGAGGGCCGCGATTGGCGAACCCCTCGACCTCGTCACGCCGATGTCACCTCGAAATGACGCGCTCGTCTGCCGGGGTCGTTCGGAGCGCGACGGAATTAACACGCAGAGCTCAGTTATACCATTCAATGTTAATGTCATAACCGATAAAACATTCCCACTAGTGCAAATGCATCTTTTTCACTGTTCATTTCGCGAACCCGACGTGTTAAAA